>NC_134413.1:84887524-84986383 GCF_038048845.1 Mixophyes fleayi | reverse complement strand
CCTGTATAACAGGTCACATACAGACCAGTACCCTGTATAACAGGTCACATACAGACCAGTACCCTGTATAACAGGTCACATACAGACCAGTACCCTGTATAACAGGTCACATACAGACCAGTACCCTGTATAACAGGTCACATACAGACCAGTACCCTGTATAACAGGTCACATACAGACCAGTACCCTGTATAACAGGTCACATACAGACCAGTACCCTGTATAACAGGTCACATACAGACCAGTACCCTGTATAACAGGTCACATACAGACCAGTACCCTGTATAACAGGTCACATACAGACCAGTACCCTGTATAACAGGTCACATACAGACCAGTACCCTGTATAACAGGTCACATACAGACCAGTACCCTGTATAACAGGTCACATACAGACCAGTACCCTGTATAACAGGTCACATACAGACCAGTACCCTGTATAACAGGTCACATACAGACCAGTACCCTGTATAACAGGTCACATACAGACCAGTACCCTGTATAACAGGTCACATACAGACCAGTACCCTGTATAACAGGTCACATACAGACCAGTACCCTGTATAACAGGTCACATACAGACCAGTACCCTGTATAACAGGTCACATACAGACCAGTACCCCTGTATAACAGGTCACATACAGACCAGTACCCTGTATAACAGGTCACATACAGACCAGTACCCTGTATAACAGGTCACATACAGACCAGTACCCTGTATAACAGGTCACATACAGACCAGTACCCTGTATAACAGGTCACATACAGACCAGTACCCTGTATAACAGGTCACATACAGACCAGTACCCTGTATAACAGGTCACATACAGACCAGTACCCTGTATAACAGGTCACATACAGACCAGTACCCTGTATAACAGGTCACATACAGACCAGTACCCCTGTATAACAGGTCACATACAGACCAGTACCCTGTATAACAGGTCACATACAGACCAGTACCCTGTATAACAGGTCACATACAGACCAGTACCCTGTATAACAGGTCACATACAGACCAGTACCCTGTATAACAGGTCACATACAGACCAGTACCCTGTATAACAGGTCACATACAGACCAGTACCCTGTATAACAGGTCACATACAGACCAGTACCCTGTATAACAGGTCACATACAGACCAGTACCCTGTATAACAGGTCACATACAGACCAGTACCCTGTATAACAGGTCACATACAGACCAGTACCCTGTATAACAGGTCACATACAGACCAGTACCCTGTATAACAGGTCACATACAGACCAGTACCCTGTATAACAGGTCACATACAGACCAGTACCCTGTATAACAGGTCACATACAGACCAGTACCCTGTATAACAGGTCACATACAGACCAGTACCCTGTATAACAGGTCACATACAGACCAGTACCCTGTATAACAGGTCACATACAGACCAGTACCCTGTATAACAGGTCACATACAGACCAGTACCCCTGTATAACAGGTCACATACAGACCAGTACCCTGTATAACAGGTCACATACAGACCAGTACCCTGTATAACAGGTCACATACAGACCAGTACCCTGTATAACAGGTCACATACAGACCAGTACCCCTGTATAACAGGTCACATACAGACCAGTACCCTGTATAACAGGTCACATACAGACCAGTACCCTGTATAACAGGTCACATACAGACCAGTACCCTGTATAACAGGTCACATACAGACCAGTACCCTGTATAACAGGTCACATACAGACCAGTACCCTGTATAACAGGTCACATACAGACCAGTACCCTGTATAACAGGTCACATACAGACCAGTACCCTGTATAACAGGTCACATACAGACCAGTACCCTGTATAACAGGTCACATACAGACCAGTACCCTGTATAACAGGTCACATACAGACCAGTACCCTGTATAACAGGTCACATACAGACCAGTACCCTGTATAACAGGTCACATACAGACCAGTACCCCTGTATAACAGGTCACATACAGACCAGTACCCTGTATAACAGGTCACATACAGACCAGTACCCTGTATAACAGGTCACATACAGACCAGTACCCCTGTATAACAGGTCACATACAGACCAGTACCCCTGTATAACAGGTCACATACAGACCAGTACCCCTGTATAACAGGTCACATACAGACCAGTACCCTGTATAACAGGTCACATACAGACCAGTACCCCTGTATAACAGGTCACATACAGACCAGTACCCTGTATAACAGGTCACATACAGACCAGTACCCTGTATAACAGGTCACATACAGACCAGTACCCTGTATAACAGGTCACATACAGACCAGTACCCTGTATAACAGGTCACATACAGACCAGTACCCCTGTATAACAGGTCACATACAGACCAGTACCCTGTATAACAGGTCACATACAGACCAGTACCCTGTATAACAGGTCACATACAGACCAGTACCCTGTATAACAGGTCACATACAGACCAGTACCCTGTATAACAGGTCACATACAGACCAGTACCCTGTATAACAGGTCACATACAGACCAGTACCCCTGTATAACAGGTCACATACAGACCAGTACCCTGTATAACAGGTCACATACAGACCAGTACCCTGTATAACAGGTCACATACAGACCAGTACCCCTGTATAACAGGTCACATACAGACCAGTACCCTGTATAACAGGTCACATACAGACCAGTACCCTGTATAACAGGTCACATACAGACCAGTACCCTGTATAACAGGTCACATACAGACCAGTACCCTGTATAACAGGTCACATACAGACCAGTACCCTGTATAACAGGTCACATACAGACCAGTACCCTGTATAACAGGTCACATACAGACCAGTACCCTGTATAACAGGTCACATACAGACCAGTACCCTGTATAACAGGTCACATACAGACCAGTACCCTGTATAACAGGTCACATACAGACCAGTACCCTGTATAACAGGTCACATACAGACCAGTACCCTGTATAACAGGTCACATACAGACCAGTACCCTGTATAACAGGTCACATACAGACCAGTACCCTGTATAACAGGTCACATACAGACCAGTACCCTGTATAACAGGTCACATACAGACCAGTACCCTGTATAACAGGTCACATACAGACCAGTACCCTGTATAACAGGTCACATACAGACCAGTACCCTGTATAACAGGTCACATACAGACCAGTACCCTGTATAACAGGTCACATACAGACCAGTACCCTGTATAACAGGTCACATACAGACCAGTACCCTGTATAACAGGTCACATACAGACCAGTACCCTGTATAACAGGTCACATACAGACCAGTACCCTGTATAACAGGTCACATACAGACCAGTACCCTGTATAACAGGTCACATACAGACCAGTACCCTGTATAACAGGTCACATACAGACCAGTACCCTGTATAACAGGTCACATACAGACCAGTACCCTGTATAACAGGTCACATACAGACCAGTACCCTGTATAACAGGTCACATACAGACCAGTACCCTGTATAACAGGTCACATACAGACCAGTACCCTGTATAACAGGTCACATACAGACCAGTACCCTGTATAACAGGTCACATACAGACCAGTACCCTGTATAACAGGTCACATACAGACCAGTACCCTGTATAACAGGTCACATACAGACCAGTACCCTGTATAACAGGTCACATACAGACCAGTACCCCTGTATAACAGGTCACATACAGACCAGTACCCTGTATAACAGGTCACATACAGACCAGTACCCTGTATAACAGGTCACATACAGACCAGTACCCCTGTATAACAGGTCACATACAGACCAGTACCCTGTATAACAGGTCACATACAGACCAGTACCCTGTATAACAGGTCACATACAGACCAGTACCCTGTATAACAGGTCACATACAGACCAGTACCCTGTATAACAGGTCACATACAGACCAGTACCCTGTATAACAGGTCACATACAGACCAGTACCCTGTATAACAGGTCACATACAGACCAGTACCCTGTATAACAGGTCACATACAGACCAGTACCCTGTATAACAGGTCACATACAGACCAGTACCCTGTATAACAGGTCACATACAGACCAGTACCCTGTATAACAGGTCACATACAGACCAGTACCCTGTATAACAGGTCACATACAGACCAGTACCCTGTATAACAGGTCACATACAGACCAGTACCCTGTATAACAGGTCACATACAGACCAGTACCCTGTATAACAGGTCACATACAGACCAGTACCCTGTATAACAGGTCACATACAGACCAGTACCCTGTATAACAGGTCACATACAGACCAGTACCCTGTATAACAGGTCACATACAGACCAGTACCCTGTATAACAGGTCACATACAGACCAGTACCCCTGTATAACAGGTCACATACAGACCAGTACCCTGTATAACAGGTCACATACAGACCAGTACCCTGTATAACAGGTCACATACAGACCAGTACCCTGTATAACAGGTCACATACAGACCAGTACCCTGTATAACAGGTCACATACAGACCAGTACCCTGTATAACAGGTCACATACAGACCAGTACCCTGTATAACAGGTCACATACAGACCAGTACCCTGTATAACAGGTCACATACAGACCAGTACCCTGTATAACAGGTCACATACAGACCAGTACCCTGTATAACAGGTCACATACAGACCAGTACCCTGTATAACAGGTCACATACAGACCAGTACCCTGTATAACAGGTCACATACAGACCAGTACCCTGTATAACAGGTCACATACAGACCAGTACCCTGTATAACAGGTCACATACAGACCAGTACCCTGTATAACAGGTCACATACAGACCAGTACCCTGTATAACAGGTCACATACAGACCAGTACCCTGTATAACAGGTCACATACAGACCAGTACCCCTGTATAACAGGTCACATACAGACCAGTACCCTGTATAACAGGTCACATACAGACCAGTACCCTGTATAACAGGTCACATACAGACCAGTACCCCTGTATAACAGGTCACATACAGACCAGTACCCTGTATAACAGGTCACATACAGACCAGTACCCCTGTATAACAGGTCACATACAGACCAGTACCCTGTATAACAGGTCACATACAGACCAGTACCCTGTATAACAGGTCACATACAGACCAGTACCCCTGTATAACAGGTCACATACAGACCAGTACCCTGTATAACAGGTCACATACAGACCAGTACCCTGTATAACAGGTCACATACAGACCAGTACCCTGTATAACAGGTCACATACAGACCAGTACCCTGTATAACAGGTCACATACAGACCAGTACCCCTGTATAACAGGTCACATACAGACCAGTACCCTGTATAACAGGTCACATACAGACCAGTACCCTGTATAACAGGTCACATACAGACCAGTACCCTGTATAACAGGTCACATACAGACCAGTACCCCTGTATAACAGGTCACATACAGACCAGTACCCCTGTATAACAGGTCACATACAGACCAGTACCCTGTATAACAGGTCACATACAGACCAGTACCCTGTATAACAGGTCACATACAGACCAGTACCCTGTATAACAGGTCACATACAGACCAGTACCCTGTATAACAGGTCACATACAGACCAGTACCCTGTATAACAGGTCACATACAGACCAGTACCCTGTATAACAGGTCACATACAGACCAGTACCCTGTATAACAGGTCACATACAGACCAGTACCCTGTATAACAGGTCACATACAGACCAGTACCCCTGTATAACAGGTCACATACAGACCAGTACCCTGTATAACAGGTCACATACAGACCAGTACCCTGTATAACAGGTCACATACAGACCAGTACCCTGTATAACAGGTCACATACAGACCAGTACCCCTGTATAACAGGTCACATACAGACCAGTACCCTGTATAACAGGTCACATACAGACCAGTACCCTGTATAACAGGTCACATACAGACCAGTACCCTGTATAACAGGTCACATACAGACCAGTACCCCTGTATAACAGGTCACATACAGACCAGTACCCTGTATAACAGGTCACATACAGACCAGTACCCTGTATAACAGGTCACATACAGACCAGTACCCTGTATAACAGGTCACATACAGACCAGTACCCTGTATAACAGGTCACATACAGACCAGTACCCTGTATAACAGGTCACATACAGACCAGTACCCTGTATAACAGGTCACATACAGACCAGTACCCTGTATAACAGGTCACATACAGACCAGTACCCTGTATAACAGGTCACATACAGACCAGTACCCTGTATAACAGGTCACATACAGACCAGTACCCTGTATAACAGGTCACATACAGACCAGTACCCTGTATAACAGGTCACATACAGACCAGTACCCTGTATAACAGGTCACATACAGACCAGTACCCTGTATAACAGGTCACATACAGACCAGTACCCTGTATAACAGGTCACATACAGACCAGTACCCTGTATAACAGGTCACATACAGACCAGTACCCTGTATAACAGGTCACATACAGACCAGTACCCTGTATAACAGGTCACATACAGACCAGTACCCTGTATAACAGGTCACATACAGACCAGTACCCTGTATAACAGGTCACATACAGACCAGTACCCTGTATAACAGGTCACATACAGACCAGTACCCTGTATAACAGGTCACATACAGACCAGTACCCTGTATAACAGGTCACATACAGACCAGTACCCTGTATAACAGGTCACATACAGACCAGTACCCTGTATAACAGGTCACATACAGACCAGTACCCTGTATAACAGGTCACATACAGACCAGTACCCTGTATAACAGGTCACATACAGACCAGTACCCTGTATAACAGGTCACATACAGACCAGTACCCTGTATAACAGGTCACATACAGACCAGTACCCTGTATAACAGGTCACATACAGACCAGTACCCTGTATAACAGGTCACATACAGACCAGTACCCTGTATAACA
Organism: Mixophyes fleayi; assembly: GCF_038048845.1. Lineage (NCBI taxonomy): Eukaryota > Metazoa > Chordata > Amphibia > Anura > Limnodynastidae > Mixophyes > Mixophyes fleayi. The sequence continues at coordinate 84,979,434 of NC_134413.1, read as the reverse complement.
GGTCACATACAGACCAGTACCCTGTATAACAGGTCACATACAGACCAGTACCCTGTATAACAGGTCACATACAGACCAGTACCCTGTATAACAGGTCACATACAGACCAGTACCCTGTATAACAGGTCACATACAGACCAGTACCCTGTATAACAGGTCACATACAGACCAGTACCCTGTATAACAGGTCACATACAGACCAGTACCCTGTATAACAGGTCACATACAGACCAGTACCCTGTATAACAGGTCACATACAGACCAGTACCCTGTATAACAGGTCACATACAGACCAGTACCCTGTATAACAGGTCACATACAGACCAGTACCCTGTATAACAGGTCACATACAGACCAGTACCCTGTATAACAGGTCACATACAGACCAGTACCCTGTATAACAGGTCACATACAGACCAGTACCCTGTATAACAGGTCACATACAGACCAGTACCCTGTATAACAGGTCACATACAGACCAGTACCCTGTATAACAGGTCACATACAGACCAGTACCCTGTATAACAGGTCACATACAGACCAGTACCCTGTATAACAGGTCACATACAGACCAGTACCCTGTATAACAGGTCACATACAGACCAGTACCCTGTATAACAGGTCACATACAGACCAGTACCCTGTATAACAGGTCACATACAGACCAGTACCCTGTATAACAGGTCACATACAGACCAGTACCCTGTATAACAGGTCACATACAGACCAGTACCCTGTATAACAGGTCACATACAGACCAGTACCCTGTATAACAGGTCACATACAGACCAGTACCCTGTATAACAGGTCACATACAGACCAGTACCCTGTATAACAGGTCACATACAGACCAGTACCCTGTATAACAGGTCACATACAGACCAGTACCCTGTATAACAGGTCACATACAGACCAGTACCCTGTATAACAGGTCACATACAGACCAGTACCCTGTATAACAGGTCACATACAGACCAGTACCCTGTATAACAGGTCACATACAGACCAGTACCCTGTATAACAGGTCACATACAGACCAGTACCCTGTATAACAGGTCACATACAGACCAGTACCCTGTATAACAGGTCACATACAGACCAGTACCCTGTATAACAGGTCACATACAGACCAGTACCCCTGTATAACAGGTCACATACAGACCAGTACCCTGTATAACAGGTCACATACAGACCAGTACCCTGTATAACAGGTCACATACAGACCAGTACCCTGTATAACAGGTCACATACAGACCAGTACCCTGTATAACAGGTCACATACAGACCAGTACCCTGTATAACAGGTCACATACAGACCAGTACCCCTGTATAACAGGTCACATACAGACCAGTACCCTGTATAACAGGTCACATACAGACCAGTACCCTGTATAACAGGTCACATACAGACCAGTACCCTGTATAACAGGTCACATACAGACCAGTACCCTGTATAACAGGTCACATACAGACCAGTACCCTGTATAACAGGTCACATACAGACCAGTACCCCTGTATAACAGGTCACATACAGACCAGTACCCTGTATAACAGGTCACATACAGACCAGTACCCTGTATAACAGGTCACATACAGACCAGTACCCTGTATAACAGGTCACATACAGACCAGTACCCTGTATAACAGGTCACATACAGACCAGTACCCTGTATAACAGGTCACATACAGACCAGTACCCTGTATAACAGGTCACATACAGACCAGTACCCTGTATAACAGGTCACATACAGACCAGTACCCTGTATAACAGGTCACATACAGACCAGTACCCTGTATAACAGGTCACATACAGACCAGTACCCCTGTATAACAGGTCACATACAGACCAGTACCCTGTATAACAGGTCACATACAGACCAGTACCCTGTATAACAGGTCACATACAGACCAGTACCCTGTATAACAGGTCACATACAGACCAGTACCCTGTATAACAGGTCACATACAGACCAGTACCCTGTATAACAGGTCACATACAGACCAGTACCCTGTATAACAGGTCACATACAGACCAGTACCCTGTATAACAGGTCACATACAGACCAGTACCCTGTATAACAGGTCACATACAGACCAGTACCCTGTATAACAGGTCACATACAGACCAGTACCCTGTATAACAGGTCACATACAGACCAGTACCCTGTATAACAGGTCACATACAGACCAGTACCCTGTATAACAGGTCACATACAGACCAGTACCCTGTATAACAGGTCACATACAGACCAGTACCCCTGTATAACAGGTCACATACAGACCAGTACCCTGTATAACAGGTCACATACAGACCAGTACCCTGTATAACAGGTCACATACAGACCAGTACCCTGTATAACAGGTCACATACAGACCAGTACCCTGTATAACAGGTCACATACAGACCAGTACCCCTGTATAACAGGTCACATACAGACCAGTACCCTGTATAACAGGTCACATACAGACCAGTACCCCTGTATAACAGGTCACATACAGACCAGTACCCTGTATAACAGGTCACATACAGACCAGTACCCTGTATAACAGGTCACATACAGACCAGTACCCTGTATAACAGGTCACATACAGACCAGTACCCTGTATAACAGGTCACATACAGACCAGTACCCTGTATAACAGGTCACATACAGACCAGTACCCTGTATAACAGGTCACATACAGACCAGTACCCTGTATAACAGGTCACATACAGACCAGTACCCTGTATAACAGGTCACATACAGACCAGTACCCTGTATAACAGGTCACATACAGACCAGTACCCTGTATAACAGGTCACATACAGACCAGTACCCTGTATAACAGGTCACATACAGACCAGTACCCTGTATAACAGGTCACATACAGACCAGTACCCTGTATAACAGGTCACATACAGACCAGTACCCTGTATAACAGGTCACATACAGACCAGTACCCTGTATAACAGGTCACATACAGACCAGTACCCTGTATAACAGGTCACATACAGACCAGTACCCTGTATAACAGGTCACATACAGACCAGTACCCTGTATAACAGGTCACATACAGACCAGTACCCTGTATAACAGGTCACATACAGACCAGTACCCTGTATAACAGGTCACATACAGACCAGTACCCTGTATAACAGGTCACATACAGACCAGTACCCCTGTATAACAGGTCACATACAGACCAGTACCCTGTATAACAGGTCACATACAGACCAGTACCCCTGTATAACAGGTCACATACAGACCAGTACCCTGTATAACAGGTCACATACAGACCAGTACCCTGTATAACAGGTCACATACAGACCAGTACCCCTGTATAACAGGTCACATACAGACCAGTACCCTGTATAACAGGTCACATACAGACCAGTACCCTGTATAACAGGTCACATACAGACCAGTACCCTGTATAACAGGTCACATACAGACCAGTACCCTGTATAACAGGTCACATACAGACCAGTACCCTGTATAACAGGTCACATACAGACCAGTACCCTGTATAACAGGTCACATACAGACCAGTACCCCTGTATAACAGGTCACATACAGACCAGTACCCTGTATAACAGGTCACATACAGACCAGTACCCTGTATAACAGGTCACATACAGACCAGTACCCTGTATAACAGGTCACATACAGACCAGTACCCTGTATAACAGGTCACATACAGACCAGTACCCTGTATAACAGGTCACATACAGACCAGTACCCTGTATAACAGGTCACATACAGACCAGTACCCTGTATAACAGGTCACATACAGACCAGTACCCTGTATAACAGGTCACATACAGACCAGTACCCTGTATAACAGGTCACATACAGACCAGTACCCTGTATAACAGGTCACATACAGACCAGTACCCTGTATAACAGGTCACATACAGACCAGTACCCTGTATAACAGGTCACATACAGACCAGTACCCTGTATAACAGGTCACATACAGACCAGTACCCTGTATAACAGGTCACATACAGACCAGTACCCTGTATAACAGGTCACATACAGACCAGTACCCTGTATAACAGGTCACATACAGACCAGTACCCTGTATAACAGGTCACATACAGACCAGTACCCTGTATAACAGGTCACATACAGACCAGTACCCTGTATAACAGGTCACATACAGACCAGTACCCCTGTATAACAGGTCACATACAGACCAGTACCCTGTATAACAGGTCACATACAGACCAGTACCCTGTATAACAGGTCACATACAGACCAGTACCCTGTATAACAGGTCACATACAGACCAGTACCCTGTATAACAGGTCACATACAGACCAGTACCCTGTATAACAGGTCACATACAGACCAGTACCCTGTATAACAGGTCACATACAGACCAGTACCCTGTATAACAGGTCACATACAGACCAGTACCCTGTATAACAGGTCACATACAGACCAGTACCCTGTATAACAGGTCACATACAGACCAGTACCCTGTATAACAGGTCACATACAGACCAGTACCCTGTATAACAGGTCACATACAGACCAGTACCCTGTATAACAGGTCACATACAGACCAGTACCCCTGTATAACAGGTCACATACAGACCAGTACCCCTGTATAACAGGTCACATACAGACCAATACCCTGTATAACAGGTCACATACAGACCAGTACCCTGTATAACAGGTCACATACAGACCAGTACCCTGTATAACAGGTCACACATGGACCAGTACATATATATTTAATATAGCACATTACATTACGTCTGTATATGCAATATAGCAACAAAAGTGTGTATATGTAATGTTAGCAGCACACATGTGTATATGTAATGTTAGCAGCACACGTGTGTATATGTAATGTTAGCAGCACACATGTGTATATGTAATATTAGCAGAAAACTCTTCTCTAAGGGGTCATATATGTTTATGTATTAGATAATTTTTTGCTGTTTCTCTTGTTTTCGTGTTGATTATTATCTATAAGACGGGACGACGTCTCCTGATCTGGCTGCTGCACCATTTAGGGGATATAATGTGCTCTTTGTAGTATAATTACGTATATCGTTAGATGGTGCCGCTTTGTTAATATCTTCCTGATTGTACAGCGCTGCGGAGTATGATGGTGCTTTATAAATAAATGTTACTAATAATTATGGATAGTACAGACAGTGATTACTATACAGCGTGTGAGTAACAAACAGCCCCTGGATGTATGTATGGGGCTGCTCTAATTACTGCACTGAGAACCTCCTGACTCACATATTCCCAGGAGACACAATGACTCGGGATTGTGTGTGTGTGTGTGTGTCCCAGTGTGTGTGTCTGTGTGTGTGTGTCACTGTGTGTCTGTGTGTGTGTCTGTGTGTGTGTGTCACTGTGTGTGTCTGTGTGTGTGTGTCACTGTGTGTGTCTGTGTGTCACTGTGTGTGTGTCTGTGTGTGTGTGTCACTGTGTGTGTCTGTGTGTGTGTGTGTCACTGTGTGTGTGTCTGTGTGTGTGTGTGTCTGTGTGTGTCTGTGTGTGTGTGTCTGTGTGTGTGTCACTGTGTGTTTCACTGTGTGTGTCTGTGTGTGTGTGTCTGTGTGTGTCTGTGTGTGTCTGTGTGTGTGTGTCACTGTGTGTGTCCCAGTGTGTGTCTGTGTGTGTCCCAGTGTGTGTGTCTGTGTGTGTGTGTCACTGTGTGTGTCCCAGTGCGTGTGTCTGTGTGTGTGTGTCCCAGTGTGTGTGTCTGTGTGTGTGTGTCTGTGTGTGTGTGTCTGTGTGTGTGTGTGTGTGTCTGTGTGTGTGTGTCACTGTGTGTGTCCCAGTGTGTGTCTGTGTGTGTCCCAGTGTGTGTGTCTGTGTGTGTGTGTCACTGTGTGTGTGTGTCACTGTGTGTGTGTCTGTGTGTGTCACTGTGTGTGTGTGTCACTGTGTGTGTGTCTGTGTGTGTCACTGTGTGTGTGTGTCACTGTGTGTGTGTCTGTGTGTGTCACTGTGTGTGTCCCAGTGTGTGTCCCAGTGTGTGTGTCTGTGTGTGTGTGTCACTGTGTGTGTCCCAGTGTGTGTCCCAGTGTGTGTGTCTGTGTGTGTGTCACTGTGTGTGTCCCAGTGTGTGTGTCTGTGTGTGTGTGTCACTGTGTGTGTCCCAGTGTGTGTGTCTGTGTGTGTGTGTCTGTGTGTGTGTGTCTGTGTGTGTGTGTGTGTGTGTGTCTGTGTGTGTCCCAGTGTGTGTCTGTGTGTGTGTGTCACTGTGTGTGTGTGTCACTGTGTGTGTGTGTCACTGTGTGTGTGTCTGTGTGTGTCACTGTGTGTGTCCCAGTGTGTGTGTCTGTGTGTGTGTGTCACTGTGTGTGTCCCAGTGTGTGTGTCTGTGTGTGTGTGTCACTGTGTGTGTCCCAGTGTGTGTCTGTGTGTGTCCCAGTGTGTGTCTGTGTGTGTGTCTGTGTGTGTGTCTGTGTGTCTCACTGTGTGTGTCCCAGTGTGTGTCTGTGTGTGTCACTGTGTGTACGAGTCCCTGTGTGTGTCCGTGTGTGTGTCCGTGTGTGTGTGTGTGTCCCTCTGTGTGTCCCAGTGTGTGTCCCAGTGTGTGTGTGTGTGTGTGTGTGTGTGTGCCAGTGTGTGTCTGTGTGTGTCCCTGTGTGTGTCTGTGTGTGTCCCTGTGTGTGTACCAGTGTGTGTCCCAGTGTGTGTGTCCCTGTGTGTGTGTCACTGTGTGTGTCCCAGTGTGTGTCCCAGTGTGTGTGCCCCAGTGTGTGTGTGTCCCTGTGTGTGTGTGTGTGTGTGTGTGTGTGTGTACCAGTGTGTGTGTGTCCCTGTGTGTGTGTACCAGTGTGTGTGTGTGTGTGTGTGTGTGTGTGTGTACCAGTGTGTGTGTGTCCCTGTGTGTGTGTACCAGTGTGTGTGTGTGTGTGTGTGTGTGTGTGTACCAGTGTGTGTGTGTCCCTGTGTGTGTGTACCAGTGTGTGTGTGTGTGTGTGTGTGTGTGTGTGTGTGTGTGTGTACCAGTGTGTGTACCAGTGTGTGTACCAGTGTGTGTCTGTAGGTACAGCTGACGTATCTGCTGCTGGTGCAGAGCTGGGTGTATCCTCAGATGGGGGACATACGTTATTTGTGTCACATAACCGCCGCCGGTGGAGGATCGCCAGAGACACCACATCCCACTCCACCTGCTGGACCTGCACTGCGATACAACAGAGCTCCGAGAGTCAGACAGTCCACACAGAGACTAAGGGCCAGGTGGACGGCCTCACTGACAGCCCCCGTGGCCCCAGGCCCTGAGGGACCAGAGGGCCCTACACCTGCAGCCCCGTATTCACAAGGAGACAGGAGCGGGGCCAACATATAACATCAACCCTGGAGGGAGAAGGCTGAGAAAACAGAAGTAACAGAGAAAAAACAATTCATACTCGAAGGAGGGAATTAAATTGCCCGCGTTGCCCGCGCACTATTACCGATAGTACGTTAATTGTAACGCGGATCTCTCCTCGCGGCTCTCAAAGCTCGAGCGCTGTGGTATCAGTCTGCAATCATCCAATCAGAAGCGAGGAGGGAGTGGCGCATGGACTTACACCAGTCCTGTGGTAGGTGCAAAAGATATCACTCCTAACAGACGTGTATCCGCAACACTGCACATACGTGTCCTACAGAACGTGCCCACACTGCCCCTCTAGTCCTAAGTTACATGACTGTATGCACTCTTCATGTTACAATACAAGGGGTGCAAATACTTTATTATTCTGCACATAAGATAAACACTGGCTGTTCTTTCATGTAGCACACAGATACTTGGTAGCTTATCATTATCTCTGTAAAGCCATTATCTCTTTATAACACATGATCTCTGTATAACACATTCTCCCTGTATAACACATGGACTCTGTATAACACACATGATCTATGGATAACACATGGTCTCTGTATAACACATGGTCTCTGTAAAACACATTTTCCCTGTATAACACATGGTCTCTGTATAACACATGATCTCTGTATAACACATGGTCTCTGTATAACACATTCTCTCTGTATAACACATGGTCTCTGTATAACACATTCTCTCTGTATAACACACATGGTCTCTGTATAACACATTCTATCTGTATAACACATTCTCTCTGTATAACACATTCTCTCTGTATAACACATTCTCTCTGTATAACACATTCTCTCTGTTTAACACACATGATCTATGGATAACACATTCTCTCTGTATAACACATGGTCTCTGTATAACACATTATCTCTGTATAACACACATGATCTATGGATAACACATTCTCTCTGTATAACACACATGATCTATGGATAACACATGGTCTCTGTATAACACATGGTCTCTGTATAACACATGGTCTCTGTATAACACATTCTCTCTGTATAACACATGGTCTCTGTATAACACATTATCTCTGTATAACACACATGATCTATGGATAACACATTCTCTCTGTATAACACATGGTCTCTGTATAACACATTATCTCTGTATAACACACATGATCTATGGATAACACATTCTCTCTGTATAACACACATGATCTATGGATAACACATGGTCTCTGTATAACACATGGTCTCTGTATAGCACATGGTCTCTGTATAACACATTCTCTCTGTATAACACATGGTCTCTGTATAACACATTCTCCCTGTATAACACATGGTCTCTGTATAACACATTCTCCCTGTATAACACATGGTCTCTGTATAACACATTCTCTCTGTATAACACATTCTCTCTGTATAACACATGGTCTCTGTATAACACATTCTCCCTGTATAACACATGGTCTCTGTATAACACATGGTCTCTGTATAACACATTCTCCCTGTATAACACATGGTCTCTGTATAACACATTCTCTCTGTATAACACATGGTCTCTGTATAACACATTCTCCCTGTATAACACATGGTCTCTGTATAACACATGGTCTCTGTATAACACATTCTCCCTGTATAACACATGGTCTCTGTATAACACATGGTCTCTGTATAACACATTCTCTCTGTATAACACATGGTCTCTGTATAACACATTCTCCCTGTATAACACATGGTCTCTGTATAACACATTCTCCCTGTATAACACATGGTCTCTGTATAACACATTCTCTCTGTATAACACATGGTCTCTGTATAACACATTCTCTCTGTATAACACACATGATCTCTGTATAACACACATGATCTATGTATAACACACATGATCTATGTATAACACATCCTCTCTGTATAACACATCCTCTCTGTATAACACATGGTCTCTGTATAACACATCCTCTCTGTATAACACATTCTCCCTGTATAACACATGGTCAGTAGCCCATCATGCTGCTGTTCTGTGTCTGGTGTTACCTGTGATGGTGAAATACCACAGCTGCACCAGGAGGGTCCAGGTGACACCAGTGTCCATGATGTGTGTGGGGCATCGGGTGCCCACCTCACCCAGATCCCTGGTGCTCCTGTAACACGTCCTAAGTACGCAGAAGTGACATCTTGTTATCCTATCATAGCAATGTCCTGGGTCACCCCCCCCCCCCCCCTCCCTGCGGCCCCTGCCCCCCCCCCCCCCCCATCATTATCTACTGCATTTGTCTCGCTCCATTTCCCACTCTCTCTACCCTGTCTGTCTCACACTCTCTGTACTACCCTGTCTGTCTCACACTCTGTACTACCCTGTCTGTCTTATACTCTCTGTACTACCCTGTCTGTCTCACACTCTGTACTACCCTGTCTGTCTCATACTCTGTACTACCCTGTCTGTCTCACACTCTGTACTACCCTGTCTGTCTCACACTCTCTGTACTACCCTGTCTGTCTCACACTCCGTGCTACTCTGTCTGTCTCACACTCTCTGTACTACCCTGTCTGTCTCACACTCTCTGTACTACCCTGTCTGTCTCACACTCTGTACTACCCTGTCTGTCTTACACTCTGTACTACCCTGTCTGTCTTACACTCCGTACTACCCTGTCTGTCTCACACTCTCTGTACTACCCTGTCTGTCTTACACTCTCTGTACTACCCTGTCTGTCTCACACTCTGTACTACCCTGTCTGTCTCACACTCTCTGTACTACCCTGTCTGTCTCATACTCTCTGTACTACCCTGTCTGTCTCACTCTCTGTACTACCCTGTCTGTCTCACACTCTCTGTACTACCCTGTCTGTCTCACACTCTGTACTACCCTGTCTGTCTCATACTCTGTACTACCCTGTCTGTCTCACACTCTCTGTACTACCCTGTCTGTCTCATACTCTGTACTACCCTGTCTGTCTCACACTCTGTACTACCCTGTCTGTCTCACACTCTGTACTACCCTGTCTGTCTCACACTCTCTGTACTACCCTGTCTGTCTCATACTCTGTACTACCCTGTCTGTCTCACACTCTCTGTACTACCCTGTCTGTCTCATACTCTGTACTACCCTGTCTGTCTCACACTCTGTACTACCCTGTCTGTCTCACACTCTGTACTACCCTGTCTGTCTCACACTCTCTGTACTACCCTGTCTGTCTCATACTCTGTACTACCCTGTCTGTCTCACACTCTCTGTACTACCCTGTCTGTCTCATACTCTGTACTACCCTGTCTGTCTCACACTCTGTACTACCCTGTCTGTCTCACACTCTGTACTACCCTGTCTGTCTCACACTCTGTACTACCCTGTCTGTCTCACACTCTGTACTACCCTGTCTGTCTCATACTCTCTGTACTACCCTGTCTGTCTCATACTCTCTGTACTACCCTGTCTGTCTCACACTCTGTACTACCCTGTCTGTCTCACACTCTCTGTACTACCCTGTCTGTCTCATACTCTCTGTACTACCCTGTCTGTCTCACACTCTGTACTACCCTGTCTGTCTCATACTCTGTACTACCCTGTCTGTCTCACACTCTGTACTACCCTGTCTGTCTCATACTCTGTACTACCCTGTCTGTCTCACACTCTGTACTACCCTGTCTGTCTCATACTCTCTGTACTACCCTGTCTGTCTCATACTCTGTACTACCCTGTCTGTCTCACACTCTGTACTACCCTGTCTGTCTCACACTCTCTGTACTACCCTGTCTGTCTCACACTCTGTACTACCCTGTCTGTCTCATACTCTCTGTACTACCCTGTCTGTCTCATACTCTGTACTACCCTGTCTGTCTCATACTCTCTGTACTACCCTGTCTGTCTCACACTCTGTACTACCCTGTCTGTCTCATACTCTGTACTACCCTGTCTGTCTCATACTCTGTACTACCCTGTCTGTCTCATACTCTCTGTACTACCCTGTCTGTCTCACACTCTCTGTACTACCCTGTCTGTCTCATACTCTGTACTACCCTGTCTGTCTCATACTCTGTACTACCCTGTCTGTCTCACACTCTGTACTACCCTGTCTGTCTCATACTCTGTACTACCCTGTCTGTCTCACACTCTGTACTACCCTGTCTGTCTCATACTCTCTGTACTACCCTGTCTGTCTCACACTCTCTGTACTACCCTGTCTGTCTCATACTCTCTGTACTACCCTGTCTGTCTCACACTCTGTACTACCCTGTCTGTCTCACACTCTGTACTACCCTGTCTGTCTCATACTCTGTACTACCCTGTCTGTCTCACACTCTGTACTACCCTGTCTGTCTCACACTCTGTACTACCCTGTCTGTCTCATACTCTCTGTACTACCCTGTCTGTCTCATACTCTGTACTACCCTGTCTGTCTCACACTCTCTGTACTACCCTGTCTGTCTCATACTCTCTGTACTACCCTGTCTGTCTCACACTCTCTGTACTACCCTGTCTGTCTCATACTCTGTACTACCCTGTCTGTCTCACACTCTCTGTACTACCCTGTCTGTCTCACACTCTCTGTACTACCCTGTCTGTCTCATACTCTGTACTACCCTGTCTGTCTTACACTCTCTGTACTACCCTGTCTGTCTCACACTCTGTACTACCCTGTCTGTCTCACACTCTCTCTACTACCCTGTCTGTCTCACACTCTGTACTACCCTGTCTGTCTCACACTCTCTCTACTACCCTGTCTGTCTCATACTCTGTACTACCCTGTCTGTCTCATACTCTCTGTACTACCCTGTCTGTCTCATACTCTGTACTACCCTGTCTGTCTCATACTCTGTACTACCCTGTCTGTCTCATACTCTCTGTACTACCCTGTCTGTCTCATACTCTGTACTACCCTGTCTGTCTCACACTCTGTACTACCCTGTCTGTCTCACACTCTGTACTACCCTGTCTGTCTCACACTCTCTGTACTACCCTGTCTGTCTCACACTCTGTACTACCCTGTCTGTCTCACACTCTGTACTACCCTGTCTGTCTCATACTCTGTACTACCCTGTCTGTCTCACACTCTCTGTACTACCCTGTCTGTCTCACACTCTCTGTACTACCCTGTCTGTCTCATACTCTGTACTACCCTGTCTGTCTCATACTCTGTACTACCCTGTCTGTCTCATACTCTGTACTACCCTGTCTGTCTCATACTCTGTACTACCCTGTCTGTCTCACACTCTGTACTACCCTGTCTGTCTCACACTCTCTGTACTACCCTGTCTGTCTCACACTCCGTACTACTCTGTCTGTCTCACACTCTGTACTACCCTGTCTGTCTCACACTCTCTGTACTACCCTGTCTGTCTCACACTCCGTGCTACTCTGTCTGTCTCACACTCTCTGTACTACCCTGTCTGTCTCACACTCTCTGTACTACCCTGTCTGTCTCACACTCTGTACTACCCTGTCTGTCTTACACTCTGTACTACCCTGTCTGTCTTACACTCCGTACTACCCTGTCTGTCTCACACTCTCTGTACTACCCTGTCTGTCTTACACTCTCTGTACTACCCTGTCTGTCTCACACTCTGTACTACCCTGTCTGTCTCACACTCTCTGTACTACCCTGTCTGTCTCATACTCTCTGTACTACCCTGTCTGTCTCACTCTCTGTACTACCCTGTCTGTCTCACACTCTCTGTACTACCCTGTCTGTCTCACACTCTCTGTACTACCCTGTCTGTCTCATACTCTCTGTACTACCCTGTCTGTCTCACACTCTCTGTGTAGTATGAGACAATACCCACATGATATAATTTCGGAGACGCTCCGCGACACGTCTCACAGAATTGAATCTGATTTATTGCTTATGATTTTATGAAGTGAAGCCAAAATACCTGATATAATAATATACCTTTGTAAAGACACCTCTGATATATCACCAATTCCCTGTCTTTACTTAATCACATTTCACTCTTTAATATTTTGCTGGATTTAAACTTTAAATGTCCAGATTTTAATATGTAAGAATACAGATGAAATCCCCCTGACAGCGTCAACTTAGAGAAGGATGTATTCTGGTGCAGTTATTGTTCTTAAAGTGAGTGATATTATAAGAACAACTGTAAGTCAAAACCTCACTAACCCCACGTAGGACGCTCACATCCCCACATTCAATCTCTACGGACTGCAGGCCATGTGGACAGGTAAGTAGGGACAGGCTGGGGCTTGATTTGTTTTATTGTATTGTTTTAGCATTGTATTATTTTATTGTTGTATTGTTTTATTGTTGTATTGTTTTATCATTGTGTTGTTTTATTGTTGTATTGTTTTATTATATTGTTTTGTTGTATTGTTTTATGGTTGTATTGTTTTATGGTTGTATTGTTTTATTGTATTGTTTATTGTTTTATTGTTATATTGTTTTATTGTATTGTTTCACCATTGTATTGTTTTATTATTGTTTTGTTTTATCGTTGTATTGTTTTGTCATTATATAGTTTTGTTGTTTTCTGTGTATTACTAAACAAAATAAGGAATTATTAAATAAAATCCACAAAATATCATGTAAATCACCGGCTATATAATATTATTATTATTATTATTATCATTTATTTGTTAGGCGCCACAAGGTTTTCGCAGCACCGCACATAGTACAAACAGTAGACTATACAGGGTATAACAGTACAGAACATTAAACAAAAGTACCAATACTTCAGAAACTCCAGGCAGGCAGATGCAATAGACACGGAGCAGAAGAATGGGTAAGGAGACAGGAGGGAAGAGGGCCCTGCTCATGCGAGCTTACATCCTAAGGGAGGGTAAACAGACCAGGCACAAGAGGAGCCAGTTGAGGCAATGGGAGAGAGGGGAGAATGAGTGGAGGAGATGGGGGTTAAGTGGACGGGTGGTAGGCTTTGAGAAAGAGGTGAGTTTTGAGTGCACGTTTGAAGGAGCACAGAGTGGGAGAGAGGCGGATGGAGCGAGGGAGGTCATTCCAGAGAAGGGGGGCTGCACGGGAAAAGTCCTGGATTCTGGAGTGGGAAGAGGTGATAAGGGTGGAGGAGAGGCGGCGGTCATTGGCCGAGCGCAGGGAGCGGGCGGGAGTGTGAATGGACAGGAGGCTGGAGATATAAGGGGCAGTAGAGTGGGAGAGAGCCTTGTAAGTGGTGGTGAGGAGTTTGAAAAGAATTCTGTAGGGGAAGGGGAGCCAGTGAAGGGCAAGGCAGAGAGGGGAGGCAGAGGAGGAGCGGCGTGAGAGGTAGATGAGTCTTGCGGCCGCGTTGAGTATAGAGCGGAGGGGGGAGAGACGAGAGTGGGGGAGGCCGGTGAGGAGGAGGTTGCAGTAATCCAGGCGGGAGATGATGAGTGCGTGTATGATGGTTTTGGTGGCCTCCTGAGAGAGAAAGGGACGGATGCGGGCGATGTGGCGTAGTTGGAAGCGACAGGCTTGGGCAAGGGAATGAATGTGGGGGGCAAAAGAGAGAGAGGAGTCGAGGGTGACACCCAAGCAGCGGAGTTGGGTGACAGAGGAGATGGTAGTGTTGTTAACGACAATGGAGAGGTCATGGTGGGATGGGTGGTTGGGAGGAGGAAAGACAATGAGTTCAGTTTTGGAAATGTTGATTTTGAGAAAGCGCTCCGACATCCAGGAGGAGATGGCGGAGAGGCAGTCAGATACCTGAGCGAGGAGGGTGGGGGAAAGATCAGGTGAAGAGATGTAGAGTTGAATGTCGTCAGCATAAAGGTGATACTGAAGGCCAAAGGAGGAGATGAGAGCACCAAGGGAGGAAGTATAGAGGGAAAAGAGTAGAGGGCCAAGAACGGAGCCCTGCGGGACTCCTACAGCAAGAGGGTAGGGGGAGGAGGAAGAACCAGACGTGGATACAGAGAAGGAGCGGTTAGCGAGGAAGAGGTGAACCAGGCGTGGACAGAACCAGAGAGGCAGAGAGAGAGGAGAGTTTGCAGCAGGAGGGGGTGGTCCACGGCGTCGAAGGCTGCGGAGAGGTCAAGGAGGATGAATAGGGAAAAGTGACCCTTGGATTTGGCCGATAGGAGATCATTAGTAACCTTGGCCAGGGCCGTTTTGGTAGAGTGGAGGGGGCGGTAGCCGGATTGGAGAGGGTCAAGGAGGGAATTGTCCGAGAGGTGCCTGGTTAGGCGGCTACAGACAATCCGCTCAAGTAATTTAGAGGCATAGGGGAGAAGAGAGATAGGGCGATAATTGGCAAGAGATGTGGGGTCGAGATTGGGTTTCTTGAGGATAGGAGAGATGAGAGCGTGTTTAAATGAGAAGGGTACTACCCCAGAGGAGAGTGATAGGTTGAAGAGGTGTGCGAGGTAGGAGCAGGCAGTGGGAGAAAGAGAGCGAAGGAGGTGAGAGGGGATGGGATCGAGAGGGCAGGTAGAGGGTGGAGAGGACTGAATGAGAGAGTGAACTTCTTTACCTGTTGTAGGGCAGAAGGAGCACCAGAGTTGGGTGTCGGTGGGAGGTGAAGCAAAGAGGGAGGCGAGAGAAGGGGAGGAGGAGATGTTCAGTCTGATGGCCTCAATTTTGGAAGAGAAAAAGGTGGCAAAGTCAGAAGCGGAGAGGGAAGACGGGACAGAAGGGGGTGGGGGGGGAGAGTAGGGAGCTGAAGGTGGCAAAGAGGCGGCGGGGATTGGAGGACTGAGAAGAAATGAGGGACTTAAAGAAGGATTGTTTGGCGTGGGAGAGGGCGGAGCAGAAAGAAGAGAGGATGAATTTAAAGTGAAGGAAGTCGGCCAGGGAACGAGATCTCCTCCGGAGGCGTTCAGCAGTGCGAGAGCACTTTTGAAGGAATCGGGTGAGTTTTGAGTGCCAGGGCTGGGGAATGATGCGGCGTCTGCTGACGGTAGAGGCCGGGGCGACAGCGTCCAGGGCAGTAGTGAGGGAGAGATTGTAGAGAGAGGACGCCTGGTGAGGACAGACCAGGGAGGTAAGGGGTGATAGGAGAGTTTCAAGAGAGGAGGAGAAAGAGGTAGGGTCAATAGCGTCAAGGTTGCGCCTGGTGAGGTTCGCCTTGGGCGAGGCAGGAGCAGGTGAGGAGGACAGAGTGAAGGAGAGGAGATGGTGGTCAGAGAGTGGGAAGGGAGAGTTGGAGAAGTCAGAGAGATCACAGAGATGAGAGAAGACAAGGTCAAGGGAGTGACCAAGACAGTAGGTGGGGGAAGAGGTCCACTGAGTGAGGCCTAGGGAGGAGGAGAGGGCGAGAAATTTGATGGTGGCAGGATCAGAACAGTTGTCAGGAATATTAAAGTCACCAAGTATGATGGAGGGAAGGTCGGAGGAAAGGTAGTGGGGAGCCATGCAGCGAAGTTGTCAAGGAAAAGGGAGGTGGGGCCAGGGGCCCGGTAGATGACGGAGACACGGAGGTGGATGGGGGAGAAGAGCCGGATGGAGTGTACTTCAAAGGAAGAGAAGGAGAGGGAAGGTAAAGTAGGAATGACCCGAAAAGTGCAGTTAGGGGAAAGGAGAAGGCCCACACCACCTCCTGGACGCTCATCCGGTCTGGTGGAGTGGGTGAAGGAGAGGCCCCCGTAGGAGAGGGTGGCAGGTGAGGCAGTATCGGAAGAAGTGAGCCAGGTTTCAGTGAGGGCAAGAAGATTTAGAGAGTTGGAGATGAATAGGTCGTGAATGGATGCCAGTTTATTACGGATGGACCTGGAGTTCCAGAGGGCACATGAGAAGGGGTGGGAGGGGAGAGTGGAGATGCTGATGAGATTGACAGGGTTGATGGGGCGTAGGGGAGGGTGGGGGGTGGGGCAGCGAGAGATGGGCAAGAGAAGGGGGCTGGGGGAGAGGATGGGTATAGGAAAAGAGCGGGGCGGCATGGTGAGGGACAGGGATGGACGGGGAAAAAGAGATGGTGGAAGGGTAATTAACTCAGAGGTGAGGGCACCAAGGGGAGACTGAGATGGACCAGAGCAGATAAGAGGGTTGATTAGATTAAGGATTGACGGAACAATGTGAGACAAAGGCTTAGTAAGAGTAAACTTAGTAAGAGTGAGTTTAGTTAGATTAAGTTTAGTTAGATTAAGGTTAATTAGGTTAGGGATTGACAGAACAAAGTAAGACAAAGGCAGAGATAGGACTGTAAGGGACAAAGGAATGGAGCAAGAACAAAAGGCGGTCGCAGAAGCGATATAAAGTGCCGAAAAGAATAAAAATAAAATGGAGAAAGTTAAAAATGCAAATAAAATACAATAATTAAGATAAAGTACAATAATTAAGATAAAATAATTAATATAAAATACAGTACAATACAATAAAATTGAATTGCAGAAAATAATAAGGTTAAACTAAGGTTACAATGAGCTAAGGTAAATTAGAAATGAAAACACAAGGTGGTGAAAATGATGTTAGGCTGCAGAGAGCAGAGAATATATATATAAAGGGATCCTGATAACTGCGGGTATAACTTTACATGGTAGAAATGCTTCTGTAAATTGGATTTTCTCCATTTATTAATGACCCCCGATGACACTAAACTGCAGATAAAGGTGGTGATATATATTATTATTATTATTAATTTTTATTTATAGGGCGCCACAAAGTATCCGTAGCGCCGTACAAGGACAAACAATAGCACAGTACAAGGTGAAACAGCACAGTACAAGTAACAGTAAGCACTATAACTCTCAGGCACAGCATGAAAGAGAGGGGGGGAGGGGAAAAGTGAGTATAGGCAGGTAACTATGGCCCAAGAGGGTGGGCACGGATGACAGGTTGAGAGTCACTGAGGGGAGCGGAGAGAAGCGAGAGGAGACAGAGGGCAGAGGGACTGAGAGGAGGTGAGCTGAGTAGCTGGAGAGCGCAGTTAAAAGTGATGGAAACAGAAGGTAGGAGAGCCCTGCTCAAAGGAGCGAACAATCTAAAGGGAGGGGAAGACAGACAGACACATGGATGAGACGGAGAGACGGGAGAAACAGAGACGGAGTCGAGGAAGGGGGAGAAGGGAAGAAGGGATGAGAAAGAGAGGTAGCCGACCGGTGGGAGTTTAGGCATGAGACTGGAAGGCTTTAAGGAAAAGGTGGGTTTTTAATGTTCATTTGAAAGAGGACAGATTAGGGGAAGTTCTGATGGAGCGGGGGAGCTTGTTCCAATGGAGGGGAGCGGCGCGGGAGAAGTCTTGGATACGTGCATGAGAGGAGGTAATCAGAGGGGAAGAGAGGCGACGATCGTTGGACGATCGCAGTGAGCGGGAGGGAGTGTGAATAGAGATAAGGTTAGAGATGTAGGGAGCAGTGGAGTTGGCGAGGGCCTTGTAAGTCAGAGTGAGGAGCTTGAAAAGGATTCTGTAGGGGAAGGGGAGCCAGAGAAGGGCTTGGTAGAGTGGGGATACAGAGGTGGAACGGCGAGAGAGGAAAATAAGCCTAGCAGCGGCGTTAAGTACAGATCTAAGGGGAGCGAGATGAGAGAGGGGGAGGCCGATAAGGAGAAGGTTGCAGTAGTCCAAGCGGGAGATAATCAGAGAGTGGACGAGAGATTTGGTGGCATCCTGGGAGAGGAAGGGCCGAATGCGGGCAATGTTGCGAAGCTGGAAACGGCAGGATTTGGCGAGAGAGTGAATGTGAGGGGCAAAGGAGAGAGAGGAGTCGAGGATGACACCTAGGCAGCGGAGTTGGGGAACAGGGGAGATAGATGAGTTGTCAACAGTGATGGAGAGGTCAGAGGGGAAGGAGGTACGAGAGGGAGGAAAGACAATGAGTTCAGTTTTAGCAAGATTAAGTTTAAGAAATCTAGAGGACATCCAGGAGGAGATGGCAGAGAGGCATGCGGATACCCTGGAAAGAAGGGAGGGAGAGAGATCAGGAGAGGAAAGGTAGAGTTGAGTGTCATCAGCATAAAGGTGGTACTTGAGGCCGAAGGAGCTGATGAATGCACCCAGAGAAGAGGTGTATAGTGAGAATAGTAAGGGTCCAAGGACAGAGCCCTGAGGGACCCCGACTGGAAGGGAGGAAGAAGGGGAGAGAGGTGATGGAGACAGGAGATTGTTAAAGGTAGCGAAGAGGTGGCGGGGGTTGGAGGACTGGGAGGAGATGAGGGATTTAAAGAAGGATTTCTTAGCGAGCGAGAGGGCAGAGCTGTAGGAGGAAAGGATAAACTTGAAGTGGAGGAAATCAGCCAGGGAGCGAGATTTTCTCCAGTGGCGTTCGGCAGTACGAGAGCATTTTTGAAGAAAACGGGTAAGTTTGGAGTGCCAGGGTTGGGGATTGGAGCAGCGAAGGTGGATGGGCTGGGCAGCGGCAACCGCATCAAGGGCGGAGGAGAGGGTTTGGTTATAGAGGGAGGCCGCCTGATTAGGGCAGGACAGGGTGGAAAGGGGAGAGAGGAGAGTTTCGAGAGAAGAGGATAGAATAGCAGGATCAAGGGTGTTGAGATCGCGCCTGGACCGGGTAGATTTGGGTGGGGGGAGGGGTGCAGGAGTAGAGGAGAGAGAGAATGAGAGGAGATGGTGGTCCGAGAGTGGAAAGGGGGAGATAGAGAAGTCGGACAGACTGCAACGGTGGGAGAAGACAAGGTCAAGGGAGTGACCAAGGCAGTGGGTAGAAGAGGAGGTCCATTGGGAGAGGCCAAGGGAGGAAGAAAGAGCAAGGAGTTTGACGGAAGCAGGGTCGGTGGGGTTGTCAATAGGGATATTGAAGTCGCCAAGGATAATGGAAGGGATGTCAGAGGAGAGGTGGTGTGGGAGCCAGGCAGCAAAGTTGTCAAGGAAAAGGAAGGAGGGCCCAGGGGGGCGGTATATGACAGAGACGCGGAGATGGATGGGGTAGAAGAGACGGATAGAGTGGACTTCAAAAGAGGAGAAGGAGAGGGAAGGTTCAGGAGGAATGAGTCTGAAAGTACAGGTGGAGGATAGGAGAATGCCCACTCCTCCGCCTGGGCGGTCTCCAGGTCTGGCGGAGTGGGTGAAGGAGAGGCCGCCATAGGAGAGAGCGGCAGGGGAGGCAGTGTCGGAATCGGTGAGCCAGGTTTCGGTAATGGCAAGAAGGTTAAGAGAGTTAGATAAGAAGAGGTCATGGATAGAGGGGAGTTTGTTGCGGACGGATCTAGCATTCCAGAGGGCACAGGAGAAAGGGAGGGAGGGGAGAGGGGAGATGGGGATAAGGTTGGCAAGGTTAGCGGTGCGCGGGGGAGTGCGGGGACAGGAGCGTGAAGTTGGGCGAGGTGAGAGTATGGGTATGGCAAGTGAACAGGGAGGCATATACATTATCTGCGGTCTGAGGGTTACATCTGGTGATATATATTATATATATACATTATCTGCGGTCTGAGGGTTACATCTGGTGATATATATTATATATATACATTATCTGCGGTCTGAGGGTTACATCTGGTGATATATATTATATATATATATATATATATTATCTGCGGTCTGAGGGTTACACACACAGGGCCTGGATACATGTAACGTGATATTGGTCATTCAGCTCTTAGGTGACGGGAATTTCCTCAGCAATCCGGTATTTCCGGTTTTTCCTGTGTAATTGTTGTGTCTGCTGTCAGTGCTCAGGCCAGAGACGTAACCGGTGTTATATTGGGGTTTATCACTCAGTAAAATAAAGATTTGCAACATAAAATGAACTACAGGAAACAAGATACTTTGGATCTTCCTAAGGTCCTGACTAGTTTTTATTACCTTTAGTTTCAGCTGTTTCTTTAGGATACCGTTTATATCACGACTTTACTGCGCTTTACTCAGACGCCACCGCGTAACACGCTGGTGATTTACATCTGAGCCCGCTTTGTACAGACAGTTTTAGGGCACTAGAGGGAGTATTTTCCCTGGGTCCCCAGATTCAGAGGGGCCCCTGGACCACAATTTGGCTTGGTATATACAGTTATATGGGCACCACTGCTGGTATATACAGGTATATGGGCACCACTGCTGGTATATACAGTTATATGGGCACCACTGCTGGTATATACAGTTATATGGGCACCACTGCTGGTATATACAGGTATATGGGCACCACTGCTGGTATATACAGTTATATGGGCACCACTGCTGGTATATACAGTTATATGGGCACCACTGCTGGTATATACAGTTATATGGGCACCACTGCTGGTATATACAGGTATATGGGCACCACTGCTGGTATATACAGTTATATGGGCACCACTGCTGGTATATACAGGTATATGGGCACCACTGCTGGTATATACAGTTATATGGGCACCACTGCTGGTATATACAGTTATATGGGCACCACTGCTGGTATATACAGTTATATGGGCACCACTGCTGGTATATACAGGTATATGGGCACCACTGCTGGTATATACAGTTATATGGGCACCACTGCTGGTATATACATTTATATGGGCACCACTGCTGGTATATACAGGTATATGGGCACCACTGCTGGTATATACAGTTATATGGGCACCACTGCTGGTATATACAGTTATATGGGCACCACTGCTGGTATATACAGGTATATGGGCACCACTGCTGGTATATACAGTTATATGGGCACCACTGCTGGTATATACAGGTATATGGGCACCACTGCTGGTATATACAGTTATATACGGTACACACACATAGTTTACATGTGATAAATACAAGAAACCAGGTATAACTAATCATCATCATCGTCGTCAGCTATTTATATAGCGCCGCTAATTCCGTAGCGCTGTACAGAGAACTCACTCTGATCAATGTGTTAGGACACTTGTACTATATGTAATCAGTACACAGTGTATTGTACACGTGTGTAACACACCAGCAGCTGCATTTCAAAGCATTAACCGGGCTCTAGATAAGGAGATTTGGCTGGCAGGACATGCTGGCACTTGTAGTTCCACAGGCTGCTATAGAAGATACGCGACAGTCACTGAGCAGAATATAACAGTGTGGGGAAGGTGGATAGTAACTGCTAATTAAACCATAAAGGACCATCATGTGTTATCATAGCACAGAACATTGTATCGTTTCATGTGACTTTATAACCAGACAAATCTCTATGAACGATGGATGATGTCGGGCAGATCCTGCAGTGTCCATAGATCTCTATGGAGGGAGCAGAGACACCATCTTTCAGCAGATGGTTCTGACAGACAAAGAGCACAGATCTGACGGTAAATCATGTATAATGTGTACACAGGAATCAGCAGTGTGCACTCTGGTCAATACACTTGCTAGAGGCTGGGCGTGTTATAGTCACATGACTCCTGGTGCCTGGAGGAGGGGGCTGGGGGTGTTATAGTCACATGACTCCTGGTGCCTGGAGGAGGGGGCTGGGGGTGTTATAGTCACATGACTCCTGGTGCCTGGAGGAGGGGGCCTGGGGTGTTATAGTCACATGACTCCTGGTGCCTGGAGGAGGGGGCTGGGGGATAGAGGGTTATATAGGAGGGAGGCTGCTACAATGTTTGTAAGGAAGTTACTGTCAAAGCTGAGACGCACCACAGCCAACACCATGAATACAGGTGAGGATCTGGGGGACAGGAGGCGGGTGAGAGGATCTGGGGCACAGGAGGCGGGTGAGAGGCAGGGGCACAGGAGGTGGGTGAGAGGATCTGGGGGCAGGAGGCGGGAGAGAGGATCTGGGGCACAGGAGGCGGGTGAGAGAATCTGGGGCGCAGGAGGTGGGGGAGAGGATCTGGGCACAGGAGGCGGGTGAGAGGATCTGGGGCACAGGAGGCGGGTGAGAGGATCTGGGGCACAGGAGGCGGGTGAGATGATCTGGGGCGCAGGAGATGGGTGAGAGGATCTGGGGCACAGGAGGTGGGGGAGAGGATCTGGGCACAGGAGGCGGGTGAGAGGATCTGGGGCGCAGGAGATGGGTGAGAGGAACTGGGGCACAGGAGGTGGGGGAGAGGATCTGGGGCGCAGGAGATGGGTGAGAGGAACTGGGGCACAGGAGGCGGGTGAGAGGATCTGGGGCGCAGGAGATGGGTGAGAGGAACTGGGGCACAGGAGGCGGGTGAGAGGATCTGGGGCGCAGGAGATGGGTGAGAGGAACTGGGGCACAGGAGGCGGGTGAGAGGATCTGGGGCGCAGGAGATGGGTGAGAGGAACTGGGGCACAGGAGGTGGGGGAGAGGATCTGGGCACAGGAGGCGGTGAGAGGATGGGTCACAGGAGGCGGGTGAGAGGAACTGGGGCACAGGAGGTGGGGGAGAGGATCTGGGCACAGGAGGCGGGTGAGAGGATCTGGGGCACAGGAGGCGGGTGAGAGGATCTGGGGCACAGGAGGCGGTGAGAGGATGGGTCACAGGAGGCGGGTGAGAGGAACTGGGGCACAGGAGGTGGGGGAGAGGATCTGGGCACAGGAGGCGGGTGAGAGGATCTGGGGCACAGGAGGTGGGGGAGAGGATCTGGGGCACAGGAGGTGGGGGAGAGGATCTGGGCACAGGAGGCGGGTGAGAGGATCTGGGGCACAGGAGGCGGGTGAGAGGATCTGGGGCACAGGAGGTGGGGGAGAGGATCTGGGGCACAGGAGGCGGTGAGAGGATCTGGGGCACAGGAGGCGGTGAGAGGATGGGTCACAGGAGGAGGGTGAGAGGATCTGGGGCACAGGGGGCGGTGAGAGGATCTGGGGCACAGGAGGCGGTGAGAGGATCTGGGGCACAGGGGGCGGTGAGAGGATCTGGGGCACAGGGGGCGGTGAGAGGATCTGGGGCGCAGGAGATGGGTGAGAGGCAGGGGCACAGGAGGTGGGGGAGAGGATCTGGGCACAGGAGGCGGGTGAGAGGATCTGGGGCACAGGAGGCGGGTGAGAGGATCTGGGGCACAGGGGGCGGGTGAGAGGATCTGGGGTTATTAATAAATGTGGATGAGATAACGACATCAGTAAATCCAGCAGTCAGGAGCTGTGCACTACTGACATATATATTATATATATTACACATTACAAGGCATCTGGAGACAAGAGAAGCCTCTGCAGCCACTAAGCCTAAAATGTAACTTATTCTAACATAGAAGAAATGATACTGAGATTCCACATATGTACGTAATAGTCTCAGTATCATGGTGACATGTTCCTATGTAATGGGCCATTAAAGGCTAAAAATGGCTTCAGGCTTCATGTATCAATAGACAGAGGTTTGGTGTAGTCAGTGCATCAGATCTGTCGTCTCCTAGTAACTGTATAAGTGTCATCCATGATCTATAATACACGGAGCATAATATATACCTGATTAGCATAAGGATAGAAAGCTCTTTGTTCATTGTAATTATGGAGGGGCACATTGGGAATATGGAGAGGGCAGGTAGCTACAGGAGAAGATGGCGGGGGCAGGTAGCTACAGGGGAAGATGGCGAGGGCAGGTAGGTGCAGGGGAAGATGGCGAGGGCAGGTAGCTACAGGGGAAGATGGCGGGGGCAGGTAGGTGCAGGGAGAAGATGGCGAGCGCAGGTAGGTACAGGGGGAAGATGGTGGGGGCAGGTAGGTACAGGGGAAGATGGCGAGGGCAGGTAGGGGCAGGGGAAGATGGCGAGGGCAGGTAGGTGCAGGGGGAAGATGGCGGGGGCAGGTAGGGGCAGGGGAAGATGGCGAGGGCAGGTAGGTGCAGGGGGAAGATGGCGGGGGCAGGTAGGTGCAGGGGGAAGATGGCGAGGGCAGGTAGGGGCAGGGGAAGATGGTGGGGGCAGGTAGGTGCAGGGGAAGATGGCGGGGGCAGGTAGGTGCAGGAGAAGATGGCGAGGGCAGGTAGGTACAGGGGAAGATGGCGAGGGCAGGTAGGTACAGGGGAAGATGGCGAGGGCAGGTAGTTGCAGGGGAAGATGGCGAGGGCAGGTAGTTGCAGGGGAAGATTGAGAGGGCAGGTAGGGGCAGGGGAAGATGGCGAGAGCAGGTAGGGGCAGGGGAAGATGGTGGGGGCAGGTAGGTGCAGGGGAAGATGGCAGGGGCAGGTAGTTGCAGGGGAAGATTGAGAGGGCAGGTAGGGGCAGGGGAAGATGGCGGGGCAGGTAGGGGCAGGGGAAGATGGCGGGGGCAGGTAGTTGCAGGGGAAGATGGCGAGGGCAGGTAGTTGCAGGGGAAGATTGAGAGGGCAGGTAGGGGCAGGGGAAGATGGCGGGGCAGGTAGGGGCAGGGGAAGATGGCGAGGGCAGGTAGGTACAGGGGGAAGATGGTGGGGGCAGGTAGGTGCAGGGAGAAGATGGCGGGGGCAGGTAGTTGCAGGGGAAGATGGCGAGGGCAGGTAGGTGCAGGGGAATATGGAGAGGGCAGGTAGGGGCAGGGGAAGATGGCGGGGCAGGTAGGGGCAGGGGAAGATAGCGAGGGCAGGTAGGTACAGGGGGAAGATGGTGGGGGCAGGTAGGTGCAGGGAGAAGATGGCGGGGGCAGGTAGTTGCAGGGGAAGATTGCGAGGGCAGGTAGGTGCAGGGGAATATGGAGAGGGCAGGTAGGTGCAGGGGAAGCTGGTGAGGGCAGGTAGTTGCAGGGGAAGATTGAGAGGGTAGGTAGGGGCAGGGGAAGATGGCGGGGCAGGTAGGGGCAGGGGAAGATGGCGGGGGCAGGTAGTTGCAGGGGAAGATTGCGAGGGCAGGTAGGTGCAGGGGAATATGGAGAGGGCAGGTAGGTGCAGGGGAAGCTGGCGAGGGCAGGTAGTTGCAGGGGAAGATTGAGAGGGTAGGTAGGGGCAGGGGAAGATGGCGGGGCAGGTAGGGGCAGGGGAAGATGGCGGGGGCAGGTAGTTGCAGGGGAAGATTGCGAGGGCAGGTAGGTGCAGGGGAAGATTGAGAGGGCAGGTAGGGGCAGGGGAAGATGGCGGGGCAGGTAGGGGCAGGGGAAGATGGCGGGGGCAGGTAGGGGCAGGGGAAGATGGCGGGGGCAGGTAGGTGCAGGGAGAAGATGGTGGGGCAGGTAGGGGCAGGGGAAGATGGCGGGGGCAGGTAGGTGCAGGGGGACCACTAATAATAGGTAGTCACAATGATTCAGCAGGTTGCCTGTTGCTCTCCTCTGATACATTGTTACCACGTATAAGACACAATCACAGTGATTCAGCATTTTCCCTCCTGACATGATATACACACAGGGAGTGGTATGTAAAGTATGTAACATAAGATGAGCGGCTGCTCTTGTCAGGGTATGTGATGATCACTATACAATGCTGATCACATATAGGAATGATGGATACACACAGCTGATATCACAGGGAGACAGAAGACCTCAATCATGTGACTACAATACCGGATCCACTGATTTATCCACTGACATGAATATTATTATTATTATTATCATTATCATTTATTTGTTAGGCGCCACAAGGTGTCTGCAGCGCCGTACATAGTACAAACAGTAAACCATACAGGGTTAAACAGTACAGAACAGTAAACACAAAGTACCAGTGCTTCAGAAACTCCGACACAGACAAATTGGGTAAGGACGGAGCAGAAGAACAGGTGTGGAGACACGAGGGAAGTGCCCTGCTCAAACAAGCTTACATCCTAAGGGAGGGTGGACGAAACAGACACAAGCGGGAGCGGTGATACCAGGGGAGAGAGGGAAGAGCGAGCAGAGTAGGTGAGGGGTTAGGTGGATGATTGGTAGGCTTTAAGGAACAGGTGAGTTTTAAGTGCTCGTTTGAAGGAGCACAGCTTGGGAGCGAGACGGATGGAGCGAGAGAGGTCATTCCAGTGTAGGGGGGCAGCTCGGGAGAAGTCTTGGATTCTGGAGTGGGAAGTGGTAATGAGAGTGGAGGAGAGGCGACGGTCCACATTACACAGCAGTAACAAGAGTGAATCATTGGGATGATAGAACGGTGATATTAGTGAATTAATGGTGATACAAAAATATTTTCTTTGCGCTTACAGCTGGCGTAATTTCACACGATGATCTGAAGAAACTGCTCGCCACCAAAAATTACCAGCTATTTGATGTAAGAACACCAGAGGAAGTGAAAAATGGAAAGATTCCAAACTCTACGAATATACCAGGTGACGTCGTGCGCCGCCATGTTTGTGTGAATGGATCAGGTGACGTCGTGCGCCGCCATGTTTGTGTGAATGGGCCAGGTGACGTCATGCGCCGCCATGTTTGTGTGAATGGACCAGGTGACGTTGGTGCCGCCATGTTTGTGTGAATGGACCAGGTGACGTTGGTGCCGCCATGTTTGTGTGAATGGACCAGGTGACGTTGGTGCCGCCATGTTTGTGTGAATGGACCAGGTGACATTGGTGCCGCCATGTTTGTGTGAATGGACCAGGTGACGTCGTGTGCCGCCATGTTTGTGTGAATGGATCAGGTGACGTCGTGCGCCGCCATGTTTGTGTGAATGGGCCAGGTGACGTCATGCGCCGCCATGTTTGTGTGAATGGACCAGGTGACGTTGGTGCCGCCATGTTTGTGTGAATGGACCAGGTGACGTTGGTGCCGCCATGTTTGTGTGAATGGACCAGGTGACGTTGGTGCCGCCATGTTTGTGTGAATGGACCAGGTGACATTGGTGCCGCCATGTTTGTGTGAATGGACCAGGTGACGTCGTGTGCCGCCATGTTTGTGTGAATGGATCAGGTGATGTCGTGTGCAGCCATGTTTGTGTGAATGGATCAGGTGATGTCGTGTGCCGCCATGTTTGTGTGAATGGACCAGGTGACGTTGGTGCCGCCATGTTTGTGTGAATGGATCAGGTGATGTCGTGTGCCGCCATGTTTGTGTGAATGGACCAGGTGACGTTGGTGCCGCCATGTTTGTGTGAATGGATCAGGTGATGACGTGTGCCGCCATGTTTGTGTGAATGGATGAGGTGCCGCCGTGTGCCGCCATGTTTGTGTGAATGGATCAGGTGACGTCGTGTGCCGCCATGTTTGTGTGAATGGACCAGGTGACGTCGTGTGCCGCCATGTTTGTGTGAATGGACCAGGTGACGTTGGTGCCGCCATGTTTGTGTGAATGGGCCAAGTGACGTCGTGTGCCGCCATGTTTGTGTAAATGGACCAGGTGACGTTGGTGCCGCCATGTTTGTGTGAATGGACCAGGTGACGTTGGTGCCGCCATGTTTGTGTGAATGGATCAGGTGACGTCGTGCGCCGCCATGTTTGTGTGAATGGACCAGGTGACGTCGTGCGCCGCCATGTTTGTGTGAATGGACCAGGTGACGTCGTGTGCCGCCATGTTTGTGTGAATGGATCAGGTGACGTCGTGCGCCGCCATGTTTGTGTGAATGGATCAGGTGACGTCGTGTGCCGCCATGTTTGTGTGAATGGATCAGGTGACGTCATGCGCCGCCATGTTTGTGTGAATGGATCAGGTGACGTCGTGCGCCGCCATGTTTGTGTGAATGGATCAGGTGACGTCGTGCGCCGCCATGTTTGTGTGAATGGATCAGGTGACGTCGTGCGCCGCCATGTTTGTGTGAATGGACCAGGTGACGTCGTGTGCCGCCATGTTTGTGTGAATGGATCAGGTGACGTCGTGCGCCGCCATGTTTGTGTGAATGGATCAGGTGACGTCGTGCACCGCCATGTTTGTGTGAATGGATCAGGTGACGTCGTGTGCCGCCATGTTTGTGTGAATGGACCAGGTGACGTCGTGTGCCGCCATGTTTGTGTGAATGGACCAGGTGACGTTGGTGCCGCCATGTTTGTGTGAATGGGCCAGGTGACGTCGTGTGCCGCCATGTTTGTGTGAATGGACCAGGTGACGTTGGTGCCGCCATGTTTGTGTGAATGGATCAGGTGATGACGTGTGCCGCCATGTTTGTGTGAATGGATGAGGTGCCGCCGTGTGCCGCCATGTTTGTGTGAATGGATCAGGTGACGTCGTGCGCCGCCATGTTTGTGTGAATGGATCAGGTGACGTCGTGTGCCGCCATGTTTGTGTGAATGGACCAGGTGACGTCGTGTGCCGCCATGTTTGTGTGAATGGACCAGGTGACGTCGTGTGCCGCCATGTTTGTGTGAATGGATCAGGTGATGACGTGTGCCGCCATGTTTGTGTGAATGGATGAGGTGCCGCCGTGTGCCGCCATGTTTGTGTGAATGGATCAGGTGACGTCGTGTGCCGCCATGTTTGTGTGAATGGACCAGGTGACGTCGTGTGCCGCCATGTTTGTGTGAATGGACCAGGTGACGTTGGTGCCGCCATGTTTGTGTGAATGGGCCAAGTGACGTCGTGTGCCGCCATGTTTGTGTAAATGGACCAGGTGACGTTGGTGCCGCCATGTTTGTGTGAATGGATCCGGTGATGACGTGTGCCGCCATGTTTGTGTGAATGGATCAGGTGACGTCGTGTGCCGCCGTGTTTGTGTGAATGGACCAGGTGACGTTGTGTTTCGCCATGTTTGTGTGAATGGATCAGGTGACGTTGTGTGCCGCCATGTTTGTGTGAATGGACCAGGTGACGTCGTGTGCCGCCATGTTTGTGTGAATGGACCAGGTGACGTCGTGTGCCGCCATGTTTGTGTGAATGGACCAAGTGACGTTGGTGCCGCCATGTTTGTGTGAATGGGCCAGGTGACGTTGGTGCCGCCATGTTTGTGTGAATGGACCAGGTGACGTTGGTGCCGCCATGTTTGTGTGAATGGATCAGGTGATGACGTGTGCCGCCATGTTTGTGTGAATGGATGAGGTGCCGCCGTGTGCCACCATGTTTGTGTGAATGGATCAGGTGACGTCGTGCGCCGCCATGTTTGTGTGAATGGATCAGGTGACGTCGTGTGCCGCCATGTTTGTGTGAATGGACCAGGTGACGTCGTGTGCCGCCATGTTTGTGTGAATGGATCAGGTGACGTCGTGTGCCGCCATGTTTGTGTGAATGGACCAGGTGACGTCGTGCGCCGCCATGTTTGTGTGAATGGATCAGGTGACGTCGTGTGCCGCCATGTTTGTGTGAATGGACCAATTGACGTTGGTGCCGCCATGTTTGTGTGAATGGACCAGGTGACGTTGGTGCCGCCATGTTTGTGTGAATGGATCAGGTGATGACGTGTGCCGCCATGTTTGTGTGAATGGATGAGGTGCCGCCGTGTGCCACCATGTTTGTGTGAATGGATCAGGTGACGTCGTGCGCCGCCATGTTTGTGTGAATGGATCAGGTGACGTCGTGTGCCGCCATGTTTGTGTGAATGGACCAGGTGACGTCGTGTGCCGCCATGTTTGTGTGAATGGATCAGGTGACGTCGTGTGCCGCCATGTTTGTGTGAATGGACCAGGTGACGTCGTGTGCCGCCATGTTTGTGTGAATGGACCAGGTGACGTTGGTGCCGCCATGTTTGTGTGAATGGGCCAGGTGACGTCATGTGCCGCCATGTTTGTGTGAATGGACCAGGTGACATTGGTGCCGCCATGTTTGTGTGAATGGATCCGGTGATGACGTGTGCCGCCATGTTTGTGTGAATGGACCAGGTGACGTCGTGTGCCGCCATGTTTGTGTGAATGGACCAGGTGACGTTGGTGCCGCCATGTTTGTGTGAATGGATCAGGTGACGTCGTGTGCCGCCGTGTTTGTGTGAATGGACCAGGTGACGTTGTGTTTCGCCATGTTTGTGTAAATGGATCAGGTGACGTCGTGTGCAGCCATGGTATTTGTTTGACCCTCTCAGAAGAGCAGAGACCATGCGTGGTCCAGCACATGCAGAGAAGCCCCAGGCATGTATATCATATAACTGTGGGTCAGTAAGTCTGCTGAGCAGTCTATAAGGGCCATCAGATATGTGACGCTATTTGTGTCTTTCAGTTTCCGAAATAGAGGTCGCGCTGAAGATGGACCCAGACACCTTTAAAGCAACATATCATGTAGAGAAGCCCGGGATGGACGATGACAACAACCTGGTGTTTCACTGTCAGTTGGGCCGGAGAGGTCAACGAGCGACCGAGATCGCTGCCGAGCTGGGCTACAAGCAGTAAGTATCCTATAGGTGGCCTGGTACCTGTGTATACTAAGTGTAATAATGTGTATAGGGGGAGTGATTTCGGCAAGTATTAACGTCTGTCTCCTGCTGCTCTCCATCTCTCTCTCTGTGTCTCGCTGCTCTCCATCTCTCTCTCTGTGTCTCGCTGCTCTCCATCTCTCTCTCTCTCTATGTCTCGCTGCTCTCCATCTCTCTCTCTGTGTCTCTGTCTCCCGCTGCTCTCCATCTCTCTCTCTCTGTGTCTTGGTCTTCTGCTGCTCTTTATCTATCTCTCTCTGTATCTCGGTCTCCCGCTGCTCTTCATCTCTCTCTCTCTGTGTCTTGGTCTTCTGCTGCTCTCCATATCTCTCTCTCTCTCTGTGTCTTGGTCTTCTGCTGCTCTCCATCTCTCTCTCTCTCTCTTTCTGTCTCGCTGCTCTCCATCTCTCTCTCTGTGTCTCGCTGCTCTCCATCTCTCTCTCTGTGTCTCTGTCTCCCGCTGCTCCCCATCTCTTTCTCTGTGTCTCGCTGCTCTCCATCTCTCTCTCTGTGTCTCGCTGCTCTCCATCTCTCTCTCTCTCTTTCTGTCTCGCTGCTCTCCATCTCTCTCTCTGTGTCTCGGTCTCCCGCTGCTCTCCATCTCTCTCTCTCTCTCTCTCTCTGTGTCTTGGTCTTCTGCTGCTCTTTATCTATCTCTCTCTGTATCTCGGTCTCCCGCTGCTCTCCATCTCTCTCTCTCTGTGTCTTGGTCTTCTGCTGCTCTCCATATCTCTCTCTCTCTTTCTGTCTCGCTGCTCTCCATCTCTCTCTCTGTGTCTCGCTGCTCTCCATCTCTCTCTCTCTGTGTCTCTGTCTCCCGCTGCTCCCCATCTCTTTCTCTGTGTCTCGCTGCTCTCCATCTCTCTCTCTGTGTCTCGCTGCTCTCCATCTCTCTCTCTGTGTCTCTGTCTCCCGCTGCTCCCCATCTCTTTCTCTGTGTCTCGCTGCTCTCCATCTCTCTCTTTCTGTCTCGCTGCTCTCCATCTCTCTCTCTGTGTCTCGGTCTCCCGCTGCTCTCCATCTCTCTCTCTCTCTCTCTCTCTCTCTCTCTGTGTCTCGGTCTCCCGCTGCTCTCCATCTCTCTCTCTCTCTCTCTCTGTGTCTTGGTCTCCCGCTGCTCTTTATCTATCTCTCTCTCTTTCTGTCTCGCTGCTCTCCATCTCTCTCTCTCTCTTTCTGTCTCGCTGCTCTCCATCTCTCTCTCTGTATCTCGGTCTCCCACTGCTCTCCATCTTTCTCTCTGTGTCTCTGTCTCCCGCTGCTCTCCATCTCTCTCTCTCTCGGTGTCTCGGTCTCCCGCTGCTCTCCATCTCTCTCTCTCTCTGTGTCTTGGTCTTCTGCTGCTCTCCATCTCTCTCTCTGTGTCTCGGTCTCCCAATGCTCTCCATCTCTCTGTGTCTCGCTGCTCTCCATCTCTCTCTCTGTGTCTCGCTGCTCTCCATCTCTCTCTCTGTGTCTCTGTCTCCCGCTGCTCCCCATCTCTCTCTCTGTGTCTCGCTGCTCTCCATCTCTCTCTCTCTGTGTCTCGCTGCTCTCCATCTCTCTCTCTCTGTGTCTCGCTGCTCTCCATCTCTCTCTCTATGTCTCGCTGCTCTCCATCTCTCTCTCTGTGTCTCTGTCTCCTGCTGCTCTCCATCTCTCTCTCTCTCTCTGTCTCCCGCTGCTCTCCATCTCTCTCTATGTCTCGCAGCTCTCCATCTCTCTCTCTCTCTGTGTCTTGCTGCTCTCCATCTCTCTCTGTGTCTCTGTCTCCTGCTGCTCTCCATCTCTCTCTCTGTGTCTCTGTCTCCTGCTGCTCTCCATCTCTCTCTCTCTCTCTCTCTCTCTTTGTGTCTCTGTGTCCTGATGCTTTCTGTCTCTCTCTCTGTGTCTCTGTCTCCTGCTGCTCTCCATCTCTCTCTCTCTGTGTCTCGCTGCTCTCCATCTCTCTCTCTCTCTCTGTGTCTCGCTGCTCTCCATCTCTCTCTCTGTGTCTCGCTGCTCTCCATCTCTCTCTCTGTGTCTCGCTGCTCCCCATCTCTCTCTCTGTGTCTCGCTGCTCTCCATCTCTCTCTCTCTGTGTCTCGCTGCTCTCCATCTCTCTCTCTCTGTGTCTCGCTGCTCTCCATCTCTCTCTCTGTGTCTCGCTGCTCTCCATCTCTCTCTCTCTGTGTCTCGCTGCTCTCCATCTCTCTCTCTCTGTGTCTCGCTGCTCTCCATCTCTCTCTCTGTCTCCCGCTGCTCTCCATCTCTCTCTCTCTATGTCTCGCAGCTCTCCATCTCTCTCTCTCTCTATGTCTCGCTGCTCTCCATCTCTCTCTCTGTGTCTCTGTCTCCTGCTGCTCTCCATCTCTCTCTCTCTCTGTGTCTCGCTGCTCTCCATCTCTCTCTCTGTGTCTCGCTGCTCTCCATCTCTCTCTCTGTCTCCCGCTGCTCTCCATCTCTCTCTCTCTGTCTCGCAGCTCTCCATCTCTCTCTCTCTCTGTGTCTCGCTGCTCTCCATCTCTCTCTCTCTGTGTCTCGCTGCTCTCCATCTCTCTCTCTCTGTCTCGCTCCTCTCCATCTCTCTCTCTGTGTCTCGCTGCTCTCCATCTCTCTCTCTCTCTGTGTCTCGCTGCTCTCCACCTCTCTCTCTCTCTGTGTCTCGCTGCTCTCCATCTCTCTCTCTGTGTCTCGCTGCTCCCCATCTCTCTCTCTGTGTCTCGCTGCTCTCCATCTCTCTCTCTCTCTTTCTGTCTCGCTGCTCTCCATCTCTCTCTCTGTGTCTCGGTCTCCCGCTGCTCTCCATCTCTCTCTCTCTCTCTCTCTCTCTCTCTGTGTCTCGGTCTCCCGCTGCTCTTTATCTATCTCTCTCTGTATCTCGGTCTCCCACTGCTCTCCATCTTTCTCTCTGTGTCTCTGTCTCCCGCTGCTCTCCATCTCTCTCTCTCTGTGTCTTGGTCTTCTGCTGCTCTCCATCTCTCTCTCTCTCTTTCTGTCTCGCTGCTCTCCATCTCTCTCTCTGTGTCTCGCTGCTCTCCATCTCTCTCTCTGTGTCTCGGTCTCCCGCTGCTCTTTATCTATCTCTCTCTGTATCTCGGTCTCCCAATGCTCTCCATCTTTCTCTCTGTGTCTCTGTCTCCCGCTGCTCTCCATCTCTCTCTCTCTCTCTCTGTGTCTCGGTCTCCCGCTGCTCTCCATCTCTCTCTCTCTCTTTCTGTCTCGCTGCTCTCCATCTCTCTCTCTCTTTCTGTCTCGCTGCTCTCCATCTCTCTCTCTGTATCTCGGTCTCCCACTGCTCTCCATCTTTCTCTCTGTGTCTCTGTCTCCCGCTGCTCTCCATCTCTCTCTCTCTCTCTGTGTCTCTGTCTCCCGCTGCTCTGCATCTCTCTCTCTGTGTCCTTCTGCTCTCCATCTCTCTCTCTCTCTCTCTTTGTGTCTCTGTGTCCTGATGCTTTCTGTCTCTCTCTCTGTGTCTCTGTCTCCTGCTGCTCTGCATCTCTCTCTCGCTCTGTGTCCTTCTGGTCTCCATCTCTCTCTCTCTCTGTGTCCTGATGCTCTCCATCTCTCTCTCGGTCTCCCGCTGCTCTCCATCTCTCTCTCTCTGTATCTCGATCTCCCGCTGCTCTCCATCTCTCTCTCTGTGTCTCGGTCTCCCGCTGCTCTCCATCTCTCTCTCTGTGTGTCTCGGTCTCCCGCTGCCATCCATTCTCTCTCTCTCTGTGTCTCTGTGTCCTTCTGCTCTCCATCTCTCTCTCTCTCTCACGGTCTCCCGCTGCTCTCCATCTCTCTCTCTCTGTGTCTCTGTGTCCTTCTGCTCTCCATCTCTCTCTCTCTCGGTCTCCCGCTGCTCTCCATCTCTCTCTCTGTCTCGGTCTCCCGCTGCTCTCCATCTCTCTCTCTCTGTGTCTCGCTGCTTTTCGTATCTCTCTCTCTCTGTGTGTCTCGGTCTCCCACTGCTCTCCATCGCTCTCTTTCTCTCTCTGTCTCCCGCTGCTCTCCATCTCTCTCTCTGTGTCTCTATGTCCCGATACTCTCCATCTCTCTCTCTCTGTGTCTGTGTCCTTCTGCTCTCCATCTCTCTCTCTCTCTCTCTCTCTCTCTCTCGGTCTCCCGCTGCTCTCCATCTCTCTCTCTCTCTCTGTGTGTCTCGGTCTCCCGCTGCTCTCCATCGCTCTCTCACTCTCTGTGCCTCGGTCTCCCGCTGCTCTCCATCGCTCTCTCTCTCTGTGCCTCGGTCTCACGCTGCTCTCCATCGCTCTCTCTCTCTCTCTGTCTGTGTCCTTCTGCTCTCCATCTCTCTCTCTCTCGGTCTCCCGCTGCTCTCCATCTCTCTCCCTCTGTGTCCTGATGCTCTCCATCTCTCTCCCTCTGTCTCCCGCTGCTCTCCATCGCTCTCTCTCTCTATGGGGCACATTTATCATGTATCGGACAAAACGAGAAATACTTATCAATCCTTATCGCATGGATAATGATTGATGTATTTCTCAAATTTATTAAAAATGGATCACAGAAACAGCAGTTCCGAAAAACTGCTGTTTCTGTGATAAAAAAAAACCATACTCACCACTGGCTCTTCTGTCGCGCTGGCTCCCGATCTCCTCCTCTTCAGTGTACTTTCAGTTCTTCATGCTACTGCGCATGTGCCGTCCGGAGAACTTGAGGCTGTGACAGGGAGGGATCGCAGAGCTGGACATACCAAAGAACAGGAGTTTTACCAGCATTTCCTATGATGTACGCCAGCCTCAGCTGGTACATTAACACTACAAGTTCCCGAAAAAAAACATTTTTTCGGGACTTGTTAGATTGCGGCCAGGAGCAGTCACCATTCTGTGCAAAAACGATCAGGAGTGCAAAGCAGCAGATATCAATGATATCTGCTGCGATGCACCTTTAATAAATTTGCGGAGAGCACATCCTGGCCTAATTTACACGGTAAGTGCACAATAGTGCACTACTGTGCTTTCTTAAATACACCCCTCTCCGTCTCAGTCTCCCGCTGCTCTCCATCTCTCTCTCTCTGTGTCTCGCTGCTCTCCGTATCTCTCTCTCTCTCTCTCTCTCTGTGTCTCGGTCTCCTGCTGCTCTGCGTCACTCTCTCTCTCTCTGTGTCTCGGTCTCCCGCTGCTCTCCATCGCTCTCTCTCTCTGTGTCTCGGTCTCCCGCTGCTCTCCATCTCTCTCTCTCTCTCTCTCTCTCTCTCTCTCTCTGTGTCTGTGTCCTTCTGCTCTCCATCTCTCTCTCTCTCTCTGTCTCCCGCTGCTCTCCATCTCTCTCTCTGTGTCTCTATGTCCCGATACTCTCCATCTCTCTCTCTCTCTCTCTCTCTCGGTCTCCCGCTGCTCTCCATCTCTCTCTCTGTCTCGGTCTCCCGCTGCTCTCCATCTCTCTCTCTCTGTGTCTCGCTGCTCTTCGTATCTCTCTCTCTCTCTGTGTCTCGGTCTCCCGCTGCTCTCCATCTCTCTCTCTGTGTCTCTATGTCCCGATACTCTCCATCTCTCTCTCTCTGTGTCTGTGTCCTTCTGCTCTCCATCTCTCTCTCTCTCTCTCGGTCTCCCGCTGCTCTCCATCTCTCTCTCTGTCTCGGTCTCCCGCTGCTCTTCGTATCTCTCTCTCTCTCTCTGTGTGTCTCGGTCTCCCGCTGCTCTCCATCGCTCTCTCACTCTCTCTCTCTCTGTGCCTCGGTCTCCCGCTGCTCTCCATCGCTCTCTCTCTCTCTCTCTCTGTGTCTCGGTCTCCCGCTGCTCTCCATCGCTCTCTCACTCTCTCTCTCTCTGTGCCTCGGTCTCCCGCTGCTCTCCATCTCTCTCTCTCTCTCTGTGTCTCGCTGCTCTCCGTATCTCTCTCTCTCTCTCTCTCTGTGTCTCGGTCTCCTGCTGCTCTGCGTCACTCTCTCTCTCTCTGTGTCTCGGTCTCCCGCTGCTCTCCATCTCTCTCTCTCTCTCTGTGTCTCGGTCTCCTGCTGCTCTCCATCTCTCTCCCTCGGTCTCCCGCTGCTCTTCATCTCTCTCTCTGTGTTCCCCTGCTCTCCATCGCTCTCTCTCTCTGTCTCAGTCTCCCGCTGCTCTCCATCTCTCTCTCTCTCTCTGTGTTCCCCTGCTCTCCATCTCTCTCTCTCCCTCGGTCTCCCGCTGCTCTCCATCTCTCTCTCTGTGTCTCGCTGCTCTCCATCTCTCTCTCTGTATCTCAGTTTCCCGCTGCTCTCCATCTCTCTCTCTCTGTGTCTCGGTCTCCCGCTGCTCTCCATCTCTCTCTCTCTGTGTCTCGATCTCCCGCTGCTCTCCATCTCTCTCTCTCTGTCTCGCTGCTCTCCGTATCTCTCTCTCTCTGTGTCTCGATCTCCCGCTGCTTTCCATCTCTCTCTCTCTCTCTGTCTCGGTCTCCCGCTGCTCTCCATCTCTCTCTCTCTCTGTGTCTCTATGTCCCGATACTCTCCATCTCTCTCTCTCTGTGTCTCACTGCTCTCCATGTCTCTCTTTCTCTCTGTGTCTCGGTCTCCTGCTGCTCTCCATCTCTCTCTCTCTCTCTCTCTCTCTCTGTGTCTCTATGTCCCGATATTCTCCATCTCTCTCTCTCTGTGTCTCGCTGCTCTCCGTATCTCTCTCTCTCTCTGTGTCTCGGTCTCCCACTGATCTGCATCTCTCTCTGTGTCTCGGTCTCCTGCTGCTCTCCATCTCTCTCTCTCTCTCTGTCTTGGTGTCCCGATGCTCTCCATCTCTCTCTCTCTCTCTCTCTGTGTCCCGCTGCTGTCTCTCTTCATCTCTCACTCTCTCTGTGTGTCCCGCTGCTGTCTCTCTTCATCTCTCACTCTCTCTGTGTGTCCCGCTGCTGTCTCTCTTCATCTCTCACTCTCTCTGTGTGTCCCGCTGCTGTCTCTCTCCATCTCTCTCTCTCTCTGTCCCGCTGTCGCACTTTGTGTCCTGTGACTCTGCTGCTGCCATATAATGATATAATGTAAATGTACAAGTTACAAGGTGTAGTGAGCATTTATCTAGATGTGACGAACTGAAACTCACCAAATGTCCACGTCTGTTTCAGCGCCCGCAATTATCTAGGTGGCTACAATGAGTGGGCTGAGAAGGAAGGGAAATGACGGACTCCTGACACGCCCATCATCAGCGAGGGGATCAGCCATCTTGTTTCAGTGTATTAGCTACACAATAACTATCACTGCAATGACCTGACTTATCACTAATCTACAGCTGGTAACTGTGCTCTACAGAACAATGAAAAGATGAGAGAAAATGGTTTATGTTCCAAAGACCAGAAATAATCCACTTTTGTCTGATACAGTACACCCATCACAGGACAGTAATAATACTGTATAATCCAGGCACCTCCTGATGCTGTCTAACATCATCTGTCATCAGAGAATGTCCCACTACTAAATAAATGTGCCCAGCATGCTGCAATGTTAGGGGAGGGGAGCTGTGTAGACAGGCAGATGATGACTGGCAGGCTGGCAGACTTGATTTGCAGCACTACATTGGGACTCCTGTGTGAAGTGGACTAGAAACACCGCAAAAACTCCTTGACTTTGTACTAGTGTGTCTGGATGATCTACCCGACGCATTCCACGGTGCAAGCCTTAGACCTCACACCAAAGTCTTACTGCTTTACTACCTCATTCATTAAACTCAACTTTTCACTGTTTCTCTGTTTAACTGAGGTTATGCTTTAATTAATCATGTGAGTGAGGACACACTATACTGACTTTATTACATGTGACATTTTTGTGTTTTGCAGTTTTAAAATGCCCAGAAATGCGTTTTCCACTGTAGTCCAATTTAAAGGTGGAAAATGCTCCCCACTAATAGTATAGCACAAGAACGTATTCATCTTCCTGCTCCCTTATGGCTGAAAACGTCTAAACCAGAACTCCCAATGTCTTAAAAGGAAAATCAGGACACAATAAGCCACAACCCACCCAAATCACACCTACTTCCTTCTCACCATGAGTTTAAGACTGACACTTTTAGGGGCAAGGTACCACTAAGGAAGGGGGTCAGATCTGTTTACATGCAGGACTAGGAAAATGTTCCCCTGACAGCTCCAACATTGGTGAACAAGGAAAGATAATAATCCGGGTACCTGCTGAATGTAGTCCAGTGATTACAGATGGGAGAGGAATACATGTATACAATGCAAGATGGATCCCACCACATTAGGGTAGAGAATTCAATTCACAAACCAGTCTTATGGCTGTTAGGAAGATTTTTCCACCGAAAATCCCTTCTACCATTTAGGTGGCAATGCTCCTTTACTGAGCAAGTTATGAATAAATATACAATATTTATCAAACGGTGAAGAGCCGCTTGCAGACACCGTATCCGCCATCAGCGGTGTTTAGCTGGGGACGGTTTTCCGGTGTCTTTGTATGATGAAGCTATATCATGGCAGTACCACCGCAGTATCTATTGTTACCCCCATCTCAGGATGGATATAATGAACAGACAAGCGCTAATTTAAAACTAGAAATAAATATCATTTTCTGGAGGAGACTTTTATATTATATCTGCCTAAAAGATCTGTTAGTTTGTTTGTTTTTTAAAGCAGCATTTTTTGACTTTTCTTTTTATTTAAAATGGCTGAAACTGATCTTCCAGTTCCGCACATTCGCCGTTAGTGCTCAGTACATCGGAGTGGGGCCTCCGGAGAGATAAGTAACTCATCGCTCAGCTGTCACAGCGATCAAATAATATTAAATCACAACAAGTCAATTACCCTTTGTGCTGTGACAATCATTATAATGATAAATAAAACAACATATTAAAATCAGTACTTACAAACTGCCACAAGAGGGCAGTCACACAGAATAACAGGCAAGTACTGGAAAGTGGATGAGAGCAACAGTGACACCTGCAGGCTGCAGTCAGGTACTGTTAAAAACACAATTTAAGAACATACCTTTATTTATAATAAATACTCCCAAAATCCCTCGTTCACCACTTCAATAATCGCCTAATTCCAGAGGGTGAAGAGTCTTTTTGGGTAAATACAAAGAGCAAAAAAAATATTAATGAGTTACTTCTTCATCATCATCATCACTTTGTTTATTAATAGGGCTTCACACATTCCGCAATCATACATTGATGACATACATGAATATAAACATACTAACATATAACTAACTATATAATAACACATACATGAATAGAAACATACTAACAGATGAATACAACTAAGCATAATAACACATACATGAACAGCCACGTGCTAGCATGGATACTCATGAAATATATACATGTTAGTAAACAAACAGCAGACGATTCATCATGTTTATCAACATTTATTTATGTAGCACCAGCAGATTCCGTAGCGCTGTACGACTGGGAACAAACAGTAATAAAAGAATACTAGGTAATATAGACGGAGAGGTAAGAGGGCGATTTATCATAAGACATAACACGTTGTACAGACGTGAGGCATAGAGTAGAGAGGACCCTGCCCTTTGAGAGCTTACATTCCAGAGGGAGGAGGTAAAATGTGATGACGGAGGGAGTGGACAGCATAGTCTAGGAAGGCATAGGGGAGATAACCATGAAGAGATGAGTTTTCAGGGATTGTTTACAGGATTGAAGCTTGGGGACAGTCTGGCGAAGCAAGGAGTTCCATAGGAGGGGAGCAGCACAGGAGAAGTCTTGGAGAGAAGTGGAGAGACGGAGATGAGTGAACACACTGGGGTCTAGCTCATGACCAGGTCAGAGGTGTACAGTGGCGGATCCAGGGGAAATCGGTCGGGGCGATGGCCCCCCCTAGCGGGGTCTTGCTGCCGGCGGCTGCACACTATGTGAAGGTCCGTTCGGCAGTGACAGTGTGCTGCTGTGTTTAAAACACAATCAGAGCAGCCGGGCAGCACACTGTCCCCTGCCTGTCACTGCCGAGTGGACCTGCACATACTGTGCAGCCGCCGGCAGCCTCAGAAGTCAGAAAGGGGGTGGGGCCTAAATCCCCCCCCCCCCTAAATCGCCCGGGGTACAACCATTTTCTAGATCCGCCCCTGGAGGTGTAAGGTGGGGAAGCACTGGTGAGGACCTTGTAGATGAGAGTCAGCAAGTGAACCAGGGTTTTATTTCCTTTTTTAAGGGGTGACAGGACTACGAGAGGGACTGCAGGTGACAGGTGAGGGCAGAGTGCGACGGGAATGTGGGGGGGGGGGAAAGACAAGCTCAGAACTGGAGTCATGCAGGTGGTGATGACAATAAGGCAGTTAGACACATGGGATAGGGGGTAAGGGGTCGGGGTAGGAAAGGGAGATTTGGATGCTGTCTGTAGACCACAATGGAAATGATAGGACAGGAGGCCTGACAGCAATTAACCAATACACAGCATCTTCCTCTTGATTATAATGGCTGTGCTGCCATATACTGTGTGAGAGATAATGGAATAATGGCTGTGCTGCCATATACTGTGTGAGGGATAATGGCTGTGCTGCCATATACTGCGTGAGGGATAATGGAATAATGGCTGTGCTGCCATATACTGTGTGAGGGATAATGGAATAATGGCTGTGCTGCCATATACTGTGTGAGAGATAATGGAATAATGGCTGTGCTGCCATATACTGTGTGAGGGATAATGGCTGTGCTGCCATATACTGCGTGAGGGATAATGGAATAATGGCTGTGCTGCCATATACTGTGTGAGGGATAATGGAATAATGGCTGTGCTGCCATATACTGTGTGAGGATAATGGAATAATGGCTGTGCTGCCATATACTGTGTGAGGGATAATGGCTGTGCTGCCATATACTGTGTGAGGGATAATGGCTGTGCTGCCATATACTGTGTGAGAGATAATGGAATAATGGCTGTGCTGCCATATACTGTGTGAGGATAATGGAATAATGGATGTGCTGCCATATACTGTGTGAGGATAATGGAATAATGGCTGTGCTGCCATATACTGTGTGGGGATAATGGAATAATGGCTGTGCTGCCATATACTGTGTGAGGAGAGGAAACGATTATCACACTGAACCTCGTTTCTCCTCCTTATAATGTGTTGTAGTTAATACTAATGTCATATATTCAGTTATGATCCAAATTTCCCGTCGTTATGGTACAAACGTACATAACTATATATGTTCCTTAACACAGTAACACCAATTGTCTT
Organism: Mixophyes fleayi; assembly: GCF_038048845.1. Classification (NCBI taxonomy): domain Eukaryota; kingdom Metazoa; phylum Chordata; class Amphibia; order Anura; family Limnodynastidae; genus Mixophyes; species Mixophyes fleayi. Next base: position 84,937,250 of record NC_134413.1, on the reverse strand, counting down.
CAAACTAATACCTTTTGAACTTTGGAAAATCTAAGCATTATAAATAAACAAATTAAGAATAATATTTTTGCAAAATAAATACTTTTATTTATATTTTGTAATACTTTTTAATAAGACATGGGCAGGAGGCTGGAGACTGGGGGCAGGAGGCTGGAGACTGGGGGCTGGAGACTGGGGCTGGAGGCTGGAAACTGGGGGTTGGGGACTGGGGCAGGAGGCTGGAAACTGTGGGCTGGAGGCTGGAAACTGTGGGCTGGAGACTGGGGCTGGAGGCTGGAGACTGGGGGCTGGAGACTGGAAACTAGAGGCTGGAGACTGGGGCTGGAGGCTGGAGACTGGGCTGGAGGCTGGAAACTGGGGGCTGGAGACTGGGGCTGGAGGCTGGAAACTTGGGGCAGGAGGCTGGAGACTGGAGGCTGGAAACTGGGGGCTGGAGGCTGGAAACTGGGGGCTGGAGGCTGGAAACTGGGGGCTGGAGGCTGGAAACTGGGGGCTGTAGACTGGGGCAGGAGGCTGGAGACTGTGGGCTGGAGACTGGGGGCTGGAGACTGGGGCTGGAGGCTGGAAACTGGGGGTTGGGGACTGGGGCAGGAGGCTGGAGACTGGGGCGGAGGCTGGAAACTGGGGGCTGGAGACTGGGGCTGGAGACTGGGGGCTGGAGACTGGAGACTGTGGGCTGGAAGCTGGAAACTGGGGGCTGGAGGCTGGAAACTGGGGGCAGAAGGCTGGAGACTGGAAACTGGGGGCTGGAGGCTGGAAACTGGGGGCTGGAGGCTGGAAACTGGGGGCTGGAGGCTGGAAACTGGGGGCTGTAGACTGGGGCAGGAGGCTGGAGACTGTTGGCTGGAGGCTGGAGACTGAGGCAGGAGGCTGGAAACTGGGGCCGGGGGCCAAAAAGTTTTGAGATTTATTCTTCAGAACATAACATATTACAATCACAATCTTAGGACATTTGTTAAACATATATTAGCTCTATGGGTGCCAGAGGCGGAACTAGCGATCTTTGGGCCACAGTGCATGAAGCCCCTGACCCTCTGCACCTGACATGCAGGGGGCCCCAGTATCTCCATGGGCCCCGGTACCTGGCACCTGCCGCCCAATTGTAGTTCTGCCACTGATGGGTGCACTTGGTTCACACATTTTCCAGGGTTCAGGAGTACATTAAGGTTCATGTAGTAGCCAGAGCACTCCTACATTTTGGAGGCACCAGCAGATATATTGGGGGGGAAGGGGGGGTTCTTGGCAACAAGCACTTATTAGGCCCATGATGTCCTTGGCATGGCGATCTTTGCCTGGGCCTAGGGGAAGTCACATTTGAGTAATAAAGACTTTCTGAGGACAACACTGTTATGCTGCAAAACAAAGTAATTGACCCTTTCACCGGATGTCCTTCCTTGGACCACTTTAGGTAGGTACTAACCCCTACATACTGGGAACACCCCACAAGACCGGCCGTCTTGGAGATGCTCTGACCCAGTCATCACTATTTGGCCCTTGTCAGTCGCTCAGATCCTCACGTTGCCCATTTTTCCTGCTTCCAACACATCAGAAGAACTGACTGGTCACTTACTGCCAAATATATCCCACCCCTTGTCAGGTGCCGGAGTAACCAGATAATCAGTGTTATTCACCTCACTGTCAGTGTTTATGTTGTGGCTGATCAGTGTATATATTCTTTTATATATTCCAGTACAGCTATAATATATGCTCCTGAATATTCGTTCCCTCGCTCTATTCACCACCTTATTTTGTCTCCTGGACCCTGTTCTGTTCCATCCGGCAGCTTTATCCCCCTTTGAGTGTCACCTCTGTAATATATCTGCCCCAGATCCTCTGCCGCTCTCTCTCTCTCTCCTTCGTTACTCCTCTCTCTGCCCGCTCTATACTCTCAGTGCCCGCTCTATACTCTCAGTGCCCGCACTATACTCTCAGTGCCCGCTCTATACTCTCTCTGCCCGCTCTATACTCTCAGTGCCCGCTCTATACTCTCAGTGCCCGTCAGCCAGTCCCCAAGGCTCCAACTCTTGGTCACCCTCTAGTCTGATGGGATATTGGGGAAGTGGCGGAAGACTCCTTCTGAATACAAAGGGGTTAGGGGAGGGGTGATCACAAGGGATGAATGGAAGGTTCCACTGAGCTCGTTAAGCCCTCAGGTACCTAATAACATTCAATTCTACAATTATATATATAGCGATATACAACTCTTTTCATCCAGCACCATAACACATATATTTCCCTATGTAGTAAAACGGTGCAGTCTGTTAATGTCTATTCCTCATTCATAGGACAGTATTATAATCATTATTAGTAACATTTATTTATATAGCGCCATTTGCAGTGCGTTACAAATGGGATAAACACAGTAATAAAAGAAGATTGAGTATGACAGACAAAGCGGTAAGAGGGCGCTGCTGACCAGCCGACATTCTATAGGACAATAGGAGGGTGTCACACATTACATATTGGTCCAGCCAGATTACAATGGGACCAGAGACATATCATTGCCAGTCCCCCCAATCTGTACGCTGGTCAGGGGTCCTACTGGTCGTATTGTTTCATCTCTTTGGTCATTAAAAGCCGGATGACTATTTTAGAGCCAAGCACTGTTTGGTTTGGACGTAGGCCATGGCCTATGGCCGAGTTATAAAGAACATCGTGTTGTCTGGGAGTTCAGGCGGAAACAGGCGAAAGGTGTAAAAGGTGACACTTTATAGGTGATCACACACAGGGTGTGACTAGTCCAGTACACAGAATATAACGCTAAGTAACCACCACGCACTCAGCCAACCGGAAAATATCATTCTCATTATTATAAATATTGGCATATACCCATCATTTCTCACCTGAGAGCCAATCAGAGAGCGGGAGAAGTCCAAACCTGACCAATCGGCACGGAAGAACAGACAAGGTGAGGTAGGTTCAGGTGTGGCGGTCTGACATCACAGGGCGTGGTCTCAGTACCTGTTTGTTCTCAGAGAGAGTCTGACCGAAACCAGAGAGACATGGAGTCCGGGAAGTGGGGTGTGCTGGGGGTGCTCAGCCTCTACCTGTGTGAGTATATGGGGAGGGGGCTATACCTGTACTGGGGGTGCTCAGCCTCTACCTGTGTGAGTATATGGGGGAGGGGGATATACCTGTACTGGGGGTGCTCAGCCTCTACCTGTGTGAGTATATGGGGGAGGGGGATATACCTGTACTGGGGGTGCTCTACCTGTGTGAGTATATGGGGGAGGGGGATATATCTGTACTGGGGGTGCTCAGTCTCTACCTGTGTGAGTATATGGGGGAGGGGGCTATAGCTGTACTGGGGGTCCTCTACCCGTGTGAGTATATGGGGGAGGGGGATATATCTGTACTGGGGGTGCTCAGCCTCTACCCGTGTGAGTATATGGGGGAGGGGGATATATCTGTACTGGGGGTGCTCAGCCTCTACCTGTGTGAGTATATGGGGAGGGGGCTATACCTGTACTGGGGGTGCTCTACCTGTGTGAGTATATGGGGGAGGGGGATATATCTGTACTGGGGGTGCTCAGTCTCTACCTGTGTGAGTATATGGGGGAGGGGGCTATAGCTGTACTGGGGGTCCTCTACCCGTGTGAGTATATGGGGGGAGGGGGATATATCTGTACTGGGGGTGCTCAGCCTCTACCCGTGTGAGTATATGGGGGGGGGGGGGGGTTATACCTGCCCTCTCTCCCCATGTGCTGCTATCTTCATCCCAGGTACCCCCCCCCTCTCTCACCCCCTGCTCCCATCCTGCTGATATTCTCATTAGGAATATTTGCTAAGATACATTATATTTTATTACCTTTCAAAATGTATAATATAGGAAAAAATCTCCGGGGCGCAAATGTTCTCACTTTAGTATCTTATAGAAATGATAAATGTGACAACATGAGAGATGGTGAATGTTAAATTAATGCCAGGCCGTAAATAGATCCTCAGGTGCGGATACATCAGTTGTTAAAGTACACCAAGTACACTAATGGCCTTCTGTGAGCTTGTCATACACACACAGGCTGAGTAATAAGGAAGTGACCTCTGATCAGATAACACAGCCTACAGTGTACGGAGATAACCCATATATACTTACAGAACCTCTGTGCGGCTCATGTATAGTATCAGCACTATACTTCATATCATGAAAACTGCAGCTCTGTGACCCCCATTCACTTAACTGTAGCCGTGACCGTAATCCTATTCTCACACCTTGTACAGCATGTTTGTCGCTACAGGGGTAGTGGGAAGATAAAGTGGCAGTATACACAGATACCATCCTACTTCTAGCACAGCTTGTTACATTATTCAGGGTGCAGTCCCATCCAGGTACACTCCCAGCAAGCTGTGTTTTTGTGTGTCCCTAGCCCTGTAGACAAGGTATGTATGAGTGAGATAGTATCATGTGTACATGTATGTGCTGTGTTTGGAAGGATCGTCTGTGTACAAAGCTTATATAACATTTCTATGCGGCTACAACATGTGTGTGTACTAGACTTTTATAATACTTGTTGGGTCAGAGATGTTCTCCTGGTGCTCACACACTGGTTGATGTTGGGTCAAAGATGTTCTCCTGGTGCTCACACACTGGTTGATGTTGGGTCAGAGATGTTCTCCTCATGCTTGCACACTGGTTGATGTTGGGTCAGAGATGTTCTCCTCAATGCCCCAGTAGGAGAGTAGTCACTCCATCACCTGGGCCAGCTTTCTTCTGGGTGGAGTGTGTTGCAGCTGCAATCCCTCTACTGGTGACTGTGGTAGGTTCCTCACATTCGCCTTCCCAAGCTTGACACTACACATGAGTAACCTTGGAAAGGACAGAGCTTACTGCCATCCGACTGCCTGTGTTCCCCTGTACAGGAATGAAGCACACCGCTGGTCTCACAATCTGGTTCTCTTTATCCCCAGATGCTGCTGTGTCGGGTGAAGATACCATCCAGGTGAAGGAAGGAAGCAGTAAGTATTAATAATAAGTTACAATGGTCATCTCAGAGCTATAGAATTTACAATCTGTGTTTTCTTTCAGTTGCTGAGTTTAAGTGTAACTATCCCAGCAGTTTGCAGAACCCACGTGTTGAATGGAAGTTTAATTCCGGCCCGGACACTGGCTTTGTGTACTATGGTGGATCCCTCACAGGTAGGTCGCCAGAACTACCTACTATCCTATATATTTCTATATAACTTTATTTGAATCTCTTATTTTACATTTTAGTATTTTTGACCCAATATCTCAGACGTTACACAAATGACTTCGTCCACCCGGCGTGCGGTGTCCTTATGAATCTGGCCCTGTGTCTCTTGTAGGATTCCCCTGATCAGTCTCTTGTGTTCTGTCCTAGATTCATATAAGGACCGGGCTGTATTTTACCTCCAAGGCTTACAGTTAAAGAGTGTGACTCGGAAGGACAGTGGAGACTACGTGTGCGAAGTGACCGGCATGGACTCCACTGGAAAACCTGTCTACCAAGACTACAAAACAAAGCTGGTGGTTTTAGGTAACCTGAATTATCCAATACCTTCAGCCTAATGTTGCTGCCGTGCCACGTCTCTAACGTTGATGCTTCTTCTCCAGTTCCACCGTCGGTGCCTGTCGCTCAGGTGCCCACCTCTGTGACCACTGGGAGTAGGGCCGAACTTGTCTGCAATGAGCGAGATAGCTCACCTCCTGCTATATTCGTATGGTACAAGGACAAAATCCGATTGCCTGAAAACCCCAAAAGCAGCCCCACCTTCCAAAACTCAAGCTACACCATTGACCCCGTTTCTGGCGTACTGGTAAGGTGCAAACTCCTAAATTTCAAGACTGTAGTGTACCTACTAATTATCCATTACCACATTGCCCCATACTAGTCATACAGCTGAATACTGATCCTACATCGTTACTTATTACTCAATCGCCTCCGTAGCGGTCATAGAGCTGAATACTAATCCTATGGGGGGAATTGAATTTCTATTTGCAATTCATGAAATAGGGTGCGGGCACACACGACTAGGCTCAGACGGAGCTATGCTCTGAATTGAGATTTCCCCACGTGTCATTGCCCTGTACCAGTCCTAGATCTGATTAATGAATCACCCGGGACAAGTCGTAGGTTTGAATGCTGATCTTTCTCTCAGTGAGATAATTTCTTGCTCTTCAGGTGTATAACTCTGTGATGAAGTCTGACGCTGGAGAGTATTTCTGTGAGGCAATAAACACCGAGGGGAAGCAAGTGTCTGCAGTTGTCCACATGGATGTCAGTAAGTACTAGTTTATTACATTTATAATAGTTATGGCATATGCCCAGTGTGTTCTTGATGTTGGGTCAGAGATGTTCTCCTCGTGCACAAACGCTGCTTGATGTTGGGTCAGAGATGTTCTCTTCGTGCTCACACACTGGTTGATGTTGGGTCAGAAATGTTCCCTTCGTGCTCATACACTGCTTGATGTTGGGTCAGAGATGTTCTCCTCGTGCTCACACGCTGCTTGATGTTGGGTCAGAGGTGTTCTCCTCGTGCTCACACGCTGCTTGATGTTGGGTCAGAGATGTTCTCCTCATGCTTGCACACTGGTTGATGTTGGGTCAGAGATGTTCTCCTCGATGACCCAGTAGGAGAGTAGTCACTCCATCACCTGGGCCAGCTTTCTTCTGGGTGGAGTGTGTTGCAGCTGCAATCCCTCTACTGGTGACTGTGGTAGGTTCCTCACATTCTCCTTCCCAAGCTTGACACTACACATGAGTAACCTTGGAAAGGACAGAGCTTACTGCCATCCGACTGCCTGTGTTCCCCTGTACAGGAATAAAGCACACCGCTGGTCTCACAATCTAGTTCTCTTTATCCCCAGATGCTGCTGTGTCGGGTGAAGATACCATCCAGGTGAAGGAAGGAAGCAGTAAGTATTAATAATAAGTTACAATGGTCATCTCAGAGCTATAGAATTTACAATCTGTGTTTTCTTTCAGTTGCTGAGTTTAAGTGTAACTATCCCAGCACTGTTCAGAACCCACGTGTTGAATGGAAGTTTTATTCCGGCCAGGAGAATGTCTTTGTGTACTATGATGGATCCCTCGCAGGTAGGTCGCCAGAGCTACCTACTATCTTGTATATTTCTATATAGCTTTATTTGTATCTTTTATTTTACATTTTAGTAATGTGTGTCTGGTACTTGAAATCCAGGCTGTGCGCTGCATCTTTATAAGCCCCCAGTGAATTCAGATTGTGGGCCTGAGTCATTAAGGAACATAACTCCTAATACGTGCCGTAGTCTGCATAAAATTGCTCTGCACATGGTCGTAAACGGACTGTGCGCCAGTGAAAGCAATTCATCGTTCAACGCAAAGGACACTTCCGCCCGCCTACGACTTCAGGAGCGGAGCGGGGCGGGGAAGGGGCGTATGCACGTAGCCAATGTACAGAGAGGGCGTGCCAAGGTGGAGCGTATGCACATCCGTCCGCTAAAAGCTCCGGGCACCTCTCAGGTATGTGGTTTTTGTTGTATCACTTGCACCAGTTACTGGGCCTGTGTTAGTGCTGATTACTAGTGATGATGGTCAGAACGCTCGCATAACATCCGTTTACAATTAAGACAAACTTAACAATAGATGTTATGTACAGTAGGCATTAAGAACATCCTGATCAATGTATTACATGTAAATTAACACATTTATTGTAATGTATCATCATCATCATCATTTATTTATATAGCGCCAGCAAATTCCGTAGCGCTTTACAATTGGGAACAAACATTACTAAGACAATACTGGGTAATACATACAGACTGAGGTAAGAGAACCCGGCTCGCAAGCTTACACTCTATAGGACAATGGGAGTTAGAAACACAAGGGCACGTGCTGCATCATATTGCACAATGGACCAGCCAGACTGCAAAGGTAAAAGTACTGAGTGGGGTGTGTGTGTTGCAGTGTTGGTCAGAAGGTTGTTGTCTTGCGTTAGCTGTGTAGAGGATGGTAATAGGGTAATCTAGGGAAATTAACATGATGGTTGAGGAATATCATAACCTTGTCTGAAGAGGTGGGTTTTCAGAGAACGCTTGAAGGTTTGGAGACCAGAGGAAAGTCTTACTGTGCGTGGGAGGGAATTCCACAAAGTGGGTGCAGCCCGGAAAAAATCCTGTAACCGAGAATGGGAGGATGTGATGAGAGTGGAGGAGAGACTTTTATTAATGAATATATTATTAACAGGAGCTTGTCTTTAATCATTCTGTTTTATCTGAGTGGTCTGATGACACTTTAAATATACATCTGCATTGTGCGTAATCTGCAGTGTATTGTGTCTGTCTGTATACAGCAAGTGTAGTATAGGCAGAGCGGATTTATACCCGTAGTCAGCTACAGAGGTCTCCTCAGACTCTCTGTACTTGAGGACAGGCATAGGGCGTGCCTCTGTGCTCCTCCTCTCGCACCGACGCCTCTGTGCTCCTCCTCTCGCACCGACGCCTCTGTGCTCCTCCTCTCGCACCGACGCCTCTGTGCTCCTCCTCTCGCACCGACGCCTCTGTGCTCCTCCTCTCGCACCGACGCCTCTGTGCTCCTCCTCTCGCACCGACGCCTCTGTGCTCCTCCTCTCGCACCGACGCCTCTGTGCTCCTCCTCTCGCACCGACGCCTCTGTGCTCCTCCTCTCGCACCGACGCCTCTGTGCTCCTCCTCTCGCACCGACGCCTCTGTGCTCCTCCTCTCGCACTGACGCCTCCTTGCCGTATCTTCAGACTCTCTGTACTTAAGGACAGGCGTACCTGCATGTACAACGAAAAAGCAAAAAGGCAAACTGTGCTCACTTTGCATTCATTGATGAATCCGGCCTTGTATGTCTTGTGGGATTTCCCTGATCAGTCTCTTGTATTCTGTCCTAGATTCATATAAGAACCGGGCTGTATTTTACCTCCAAGGCTTACAGCTAAAGAGTGTGAGTCAGGAGGACAATGGAGACTATGTGTGTGAAATGACCGCCACGGACTTCACTGGAAAACCTGTCTACCAAGAGTTCAAAACAAAGCTGGTGGTTTTAGGTAACATGAATTATCCAATAACTTCAGTCTAACATTGCTTCCGTGCCACGTCTCTTGCTCGGACCCTCTTGTGCTGCGCCTCTCGCTCTGCTGTGCTGCGCCTCTCGCTCTGACTCTGCTGTGCCTCTCACTCTGACTCTGCCGTGCCGCGCCTCTCGCTCTGACTCTGCTGCGCCTCTCGCTCTGACTCTGCTGCGCCTCTCGCTCTGACTCTGCTGCGCCTCTCGCTCTGACTCTGCTGTGCTGCGCCTCTGGCTCTGACTCTGCTGTGCCTCTCGCTCTGACTCTGCTGTGCTGCGCCTCTCGCTCTGACTCTGCTGTGCCTCTCGCTCCGACTCTGCCGTGCCGCGCCTCTCGCTCCGACTCTGCCGTGCCGCGCCTCTCGCTCTGACTCTGCCGTGCCTCTCGCTCTGACTCTGCCGTGCCGCGCCTCTCGCTCTGACTCTGCTGCGCCTCTCGCTCTGACTCTGCTGCGCCTCTCGCTCTGACTCTGCTGCGCCTCTCGCTCTGACTCTGCTGTGCTGCGCCTCTCGCTCTGACTCTGCTGCGCCTCTCGCTCTGACTCTGCTGTGCTGCGCCTCTCGCTCTGACTCTGCTGTGCCGCGCCTCTCGCTCTGACTCTGCTGTGCCGCGCCTCTCGCTCTAACTCTGCTGTGCCGCGCCTCTCGCTCTGACTCTGCTGTGCTGCGCCTCTCGCTCTGACTCTGGTGCGCCTCTCGCTCTGACTCTGGTGCGCCTCTCGCTCTGACTCTGCTGTGCCTCTCGTTCCGACTCTGCCGTGCTGCGCCTCTCGCTCTGACTCTGCTGTGCCGCGCCTCTCGCTCTGACTCTGCTGTGCCGCGCCTCTCGCTCTGACACTGCTGTGCCGCGCCTCTCGCACTGACTCTGCCGTGCCGCGCCTCTCGCTCTGACTTTGCCGTGCTGCGCCTCTTGCTCTGACTCTGCTGCGCCTCTCGCTCTGACTCTGCTGTGCCTCTCGCTCTGACTCTGCTGTGCTGCGCCTCTCGCTCTGACTCTGCTGTGCTGCACCTGTCGCACTGACTCTGCTGTGCCGCACCTCTCACACTGATGCTTTTGTGCCACGTCTCTTGCATTGATGTCTCCGTGCTCCTCCTCTTGTACTGACGCCTCCGTGACGCGTCTCTCACTCTGATGTTTCCGTGCTCCTCCTCTTGCATTGATGTCTCCGTGCTCCTCCTCTTGCATTGATGCTTCTGTGCTCCTCCTCTCGCACTGATGCTTCCGTCCTCCTCCTCTCACACTGATGCTTCCGTGCTCCTCCTCTCACACCAATGCTTGCACGTTGCGCTTCTCGCACTGATGCCTCTGTTCCGCTCCTCTCGCTCTGACGCCTCTGTGCCGCGCGCCTCTCACACCGATGCTTCCACGGTGCACTACTCGCACTGACGCTTCGCACCACCTATTTACCACTGCATCTCTGTCTCCCCCTCCGTCACTCTTTCTGTACCTCCTACCTGCGTCTCTGTCTCTCGCTTCATCTCTGTGTGTCACATTCCCGCTGCGTGCTGGTCTCTCTCTTTCTCTGGTCTCTCCTATTCTTGCTACGTCCGTCACTCTCTGTTAGTCCTATGTATCTCTCATTCCCGCTGCTCTGTCTCTCTCTCGCTCTGTCCCGCTGTCACACTTTGTGTCCTGTGACTCTGCTGCTGCCATATAATGATATAATGTAAATGTACAAGTTACAATGTGTAGTGAGCATTTATCTAGATGTGATGAACTGAAACTCACCAAATGTCCACGTCTGTTTCAGTGCCCACAATTATCTAGGTGGCTACAAGGAGTGGGCTGAGAAGGATGGAAACGACGGACTCCTGACACGCCCATCATCAGCGAGGGGATCAGCCATCTTGTTTCAGTGTGTTAGCTACACAATATCTATCACTGCAATGACCTGATTTGTCATTAATCTACAGCGGGTACAGCCATTACTATTTAAAAATCGCCCTTTGAATAAACCAAAATCTTTCAGTTGTTCTCATAAAATATTTCTCTGTAGCGACATTTATGGTTTGACTGAATCATAAGTGTGAGTGGACTTTAGGACTGTCTTTGTTACACGTGGCATTTTCTGTGTTTGACAATTAGTTTTACAAAGCCTAGAAATGTGCTTCACTGTATAATCCAACCTGAAGATGCAAAATGCCCCCTAGTATAACTCACGTCACGAGCTCTGCCCACTCACAGCTGGTGCATAATTCTTACAGAATGAAAATGGCTGTGTGCCCTTCATCTCGCCAAGGAACAGTGTTTTACAAGTCGTAAGTGGGCTTCAAACCCCACTGAGCTATCAGACTCACGGGCTGATACACTGATGAAGTGTGAGTGAGCACTAGTCCAGCAGAAGCCAAAGCTCCAACACGTGCATCCTCCAATACAGAACCTCTGCACCACGTCCTCTGCCCCAAGGCTGGGTCTCTCCTGTTACATGTTCAACAATGTTATGACATTACCATACATAATTACAAAGCACACCACTGTTGTATAGTAACACATTACAAACATTATAAAGTTATCCCCAATTAACAGCATATTGCCCCTTCCCCCAGGGGAACACTAAAGGGGAATACACGTTATAGTCCATATTTTATGAGAAACCAGGTGCAGGCTGGTTAAGGTGAAATCTACCCCTCATTTTGTAACACCACTCACAAGACTTTTTGTTCAAATCCATCATTTCCAATTGATAAGATCATTTAAAAACATTTCCATTACAAAACATTAATCGTTCTGCTCCTTTATGGGTGAAATCATGCAAACCATTACTACCAAGAAATTAAAGTGAAAATCGGGAAGCGGTACGCCCCTCAAATACCCAAATTCTCACAAGGGCAATGCCCCTTTCTGTCCCAGACTCATCCATTTTCTTGCAGCACTAGACTAGTGTGTTTATAGAGACCATTGCAGGCTTGCGGTAAATGCTAGAAAATAAAAATAAAAAAAATAAAATAGAACATGTAGCATCCGGAATAATGGAGCACAATAAAACCACCACTGGGCACGGAGCCGCCAGAGGCAGCTGCTTCTACATTGGACCCACTTACATGCAGAACTAGGGAAATGTTCTCCTGACAAATCCAACATTATATAAGAAAGAAAACAATAACTCGGGCTACCCGGACATATGTAGTAAGAACGGAGCTCAGACTGCAGTCTTATTATCATACTGAACTGGTACATGTCGGCTAAACAAGTAGATAGGCTAGATAAAATGTTACTATGTTGCTTTTTCTACAACAAAAAGCCACCAAAAAGTTAATAATTTATTTATAAACCATTTCATCAATTAGGAGATATGAAATAAAATTGTGTTTCCCTTTAAAGTGAAGTAGGGAGCCTGGTATGTGTGTCCGTAAGGTAAACACCTTAATTAGGTCATTTGCGGAGTACTTTCCTCAGTTTTGCTTCTGACAGTCGCTGCCCCTCCACTCCAAACCTACGATCCCCCAGCGGTCTTGAAATCTGAGCTTCAACTGAGCTCTTACCAATAATGAGCCGCTTCAGTGTCTCCCTTTCAGGCTTCTCTCCACTACAAACCCCCGACGCGTTTCGTCCCCGATTTGGAACTTTTTCAAAAGCAAAAACCTAGGATATGCGGAATAGCACTGCGGCCCTTCTGGTACCTCAGGCCGGTGAGTACCAGGGTAATATTCATATTAATTAAACTACTATTTCCTCTACTCCTATTAATAAAAAGAATAGTGTCCCTTCATTTTCTAATCATCGATTTTGATGCTGCTCCTACAGAGAGGTCTGAATTATTTAGTGAAGTCCTCAGGGGGCACACATAAACGGGGACACCCAAAGGAGAAGCGTGAGGCCCCATTTTGAGAGATAAGGGAAAAGAGTCCCCAAGCCACAGAGGGATGTTGCTTCTCAAAGCAGTATGACTACATTAAAGGAAGGGGAAGGAGCCCCATAATAATAAAGCCCCCAAGGAAAAGAGGGAGGACCCCAAATAGAGAAGAGGGCAGCGTGGAGTCAAGAGGGAGCCTGGTAGCAGTGTATAGTGAAGGAATTACTAAAGAGCCCGTGAGAGACCCAGAGGGGCAGAAAGGACACCACAGAGGGTCTTATAGTCCAAGGAGTGAGTGAGGACAAGAGGACACTAGTGAGAGCGACAATCCCAGGACGGACTGAGAGGACACCAGAGAGGGTCTTACAGTCCAAGGGGTGAGTGAAGAGGCTGCGAGAGGGCACTAGCGAGAGCGACATTCGCAGGAGGGGCAGAGAGGACACCAGAGAGGGTTTTATAGTCCAAGGGGTGAGTGAAGAGGCTGCGAGAGGGCACTAGCGAGAGCGACATTCGCAGGAGGGGCAGAGAGGACACCAGAGAGGGTCTTATAGTCCAAGGTGTGAGTGAAGAGGCTGCGAGAGGGCACTAGCGAGAGCGACAATCCCAGGAGGGGCAGAGAGGGTCTTATTGTCCACGCGGTGAGTGAATAGGCTGCGAGAGGGTACTAGCGAGAGCGACATTCGCAGGAGGGGCAGAGAGGGTCTTATTGTCCACGCGGTGAGTGAAGAGGCTGCGAGAGGGCATTAGCGAGAGCGACATTCGCAGGAGGGGCAGAGAGGACACCAAAGAGGGTCTTATAGTCCAAGGGGTGAATGAAGAGGCTGCGAGAGGGCACTAGCAAGAGCGACAATCCCAGGAGAGGCAGAGATGACACCACAGAGGGTGCTATAGTCCATGAGATACTGAATACTGTCCCTGCAGTGAAGGTGAGAACTTAATGTGTGTGGCAGAATGTGGGAAATGTTTAACGGGTAGCAATGGAGTAACTGTTAATGAAGTGAAAGCGTGCCTTCTAATAGAGAGCAGGGTAGGCTGGCAATCATATTCATATTGCTCATGAAATAATTGTGCTGGAGTGAGAAGGCGGATAGAATAAATTGTTTATTTTCGTAGCGACGGTCTAGTGTCCAAATTATTGATATATCTATTTGCATTGCACCATAAACATAACCAAACTTGTGCTCAACACCTTAAAGAGACATTGCTGAAAAAAATAGCAAATGCAGGAGCCCAGGAGATAGCCAGGGCTAGAGAAGGAGGTGCAGCGGCTAACCCATGCACCCCTACTACCATACACAGTGACTGGGGGTTATATATAGGATATACTTCCAACATTACATTGGTACAAGTGAAAACATCAATTGCAGGAGGATAGACAGACTGAAATACAAGTTACCAGCCAAGTAAAAGATTACGTTCAGATTAAGTCAGATAAAGTTTCCAGAGACATAGCAGCAATCAGTATGCTATCTGGCATGCAGTGCCTTGGAGCCGACACCAGGGAGCAGTGTAGAGTATAGAAAAGCCCAAACACGTAGTAATATGATTGTTGATGTTGATGTTTAAAGATCTAAGTCCACAAGTAGCAAAAATTCCGGTGATTATTATAGTTTCATGACATGCTTCTCTGGCATCCCACGCAGGTTTCACTGACTGTGCTCCTACTGAACTGCTGTTGTATCCAGTAACTGGACTTGTCAAACAGGTGTCATATCAGTGAGTCTAGCGCTAATTAAAGTTATACTAAAAACACATAGGGCTAGATTTACTAAACTGTGGGATTGAAAAAGTGGAGATGTTGCCTATAACAGCCAATCAGATTCTAGCTGTCATTTTGTAGAATGTGCTAAATAAATGATAACTAGAGTATGAATTGGTTGCTATAGGCAACATCTCCACTTTTTCAAATCCGCCGTTTAGTAAATATACTCCATAGATGCAATTCAATAATTACCTAAAATATAGCCTATAAAAACAGAACAGCAGAAGGAATCTTAAAGATATCTCCAAAAATACATAACAGAATAAATTAAATCAAATAAATACATTAAAAATGAAAAAGATAATTATTAGGTAACAAGTAACCAGCACCCAAGTAGGGATCTCCCATCCTGCCCACATCCGGGGATCCATATGTTTAGTGTTCAGGTTCAGCAACGGCCTGCTCATAAGTCATACATCAGCTACTTAGTAAACACACAACTTGTAACATAATAGTACTATGAGATGGATAAGCTACGTCCATACAAATGGATGCATCAATCTATCAGACACAACTGGCTGGATATTAGCAGACTATCTAACTACATCGGCAGCATGAAGCAGATTATTACCCATACACAATACAACAGCTATGGGTCTGCCATCCTATGTGTAGCAGACATGACATATACTTATCTTACAGTCTCAGCGTCGGCCCACTTATAGGAACCACGGCAGTTATTTAACCTGTTACTGATATAAGATAAGTAGAAGATGAATCGGCCATACTCAGCCACAGTAAACGAGATGTATTTAGACTCTGCCCACTGAATTCACAGAGTGGGTCATATTGGAATGTATATACACCGATAATAGGTAGCGATATAGGGGAGAATATATGGGGGTATGTAGAGATATATGGCGGTATGTAGAGATATATAGAGGCTATACTGGGGTATGTAAAGATATATGGAGGAAATATTGGGGTATGTAGAGATATGTGGGGGGTATGTAGAGATATGTGGAGGAAATATTGGGGTATGTAGAGATATGTGGGGGTATGTAGAGATATACTGGGGTATGTACAGATATATGGGGGTATATAGAGATATATGGGGGTATATAGAGATATATGGGTGTAAATAGAGATATATGGGAGGATATATTGGGGTATGTAGAAATATATGGGAGGATGCATTGGGGTATGTAGAGATATGTGGGGTATGTAGAGATATACTGGGGTATGTACAGATATATGGGGGTATATATAGATATATGGGGGTATATAGAGATATATGGGGGGGATATATTGGGGTATGTATAGATATATGGGTGTAAATAGAGATATATGGGAGGATATATTGGGGTATGTAGAAATATATGGTAGGATGCATTGGGGTATGTAGAAATATGTGGGGTATGTAGAGATATACTGGGGTATGTACAGATATATGGGGGTATATATAGATATATGGGGGGATATATTGGGGTATGTATAGATATATGGGGGGTGTATTGGGGTATGTAGAGATATGTGGGGGTATGTAGAGATATACTGGGGTATGTACAGATATATGGGAGGATATACTGAGGTATGTAAGGATATATGGGGGATATATGTGGGTATGTACAGATATATGGGGGTATATAGAGATATATGGGGGTATATAGCGATATATCAGGGAATGTACAGATATATGGAGGATACATGTGGGTATGTACAGATATATTGGGGTATGGTACAGATATTTGGAGGATATATGGGGGTATATAGAGATATATGGGGGTATGTATAGATATATGGGAGGATATACTGAGGTATGTAAAGATATATTGAGGTATGTACAGATATATGGAAATATATAGAGATATATTGGGGTATGTACATTTATATGGAGGATACATGTGGGTATATGAGAGTTCTTCCTATACACCCCTGTGGTAGATGAACATTGCAGATACAATGCCATTACATTAGTATGTTCCAGGCATCAGGCAGGTCACAGGTCTGGACAGATATATAACATTAGTATGTTCCAGGCATCAGGCAGGTCACAGGTCTGGACAGATATATAACATTAGTATGTTCCAAGCATCAAGCAGGTCACAGGTCTGGACAGATATATAACATTAGTATGTTCCAGGCATCAGGCAGGTCACAGGTCTGGACAGGTATATAACATTAGTATGTTCCAGGCATCAGGCAGGTCACAGGTCTGGACAGATATATAACATTAGTATGTCCCAGGCATCAGGCAGGTCACAGGTCTGGACAGATATATAACGTTAGTATGATCCAGGCATCAGCCAGGTCACAGGTCTGGACAGATATATAACATTAGAATGATCCAGGCATCAGCCAGGTCACAGGTCTGGACAGATATATAACATTAGTATGATCCTGGCATCAGCCAGGTCACAGGTCTGGACAGGTATATAACATTAGTATGATCCAGGCATCAGCCAGGTCACAGGTCTGGACAGGTATATAACATTAGTATGTTCCAGGCATCAGCCAGGTTACAGGTCTGGACAGGTATATAACATTAGTATGACCCAGGTTACAGATATATAACATTAGTATGATCCAGACATCAGCCAGGTTACAGGTCTGGACATATATATAACATTAGTATGATCCAGGCATCAGCCAGGTCACAGGTCTGGACAGGTATATAACATTAGTATGTTCCAGGCATCAGCCAGGTTACAGGTCTGAAAAGATATATAACATTAGTATGATCCAGACATCAAGCAGGTCACAGGTCTGGACAGGTATATAACATTAGTATGTATCAGGCAGGTCACAGGTATATAACATTAGTATGTATCAGGCAGGTCACACATATATATCATTAGTATGTATCAGGCAGATCACAGGTATATAACATTAGTATGTATCAGGCAGGTCACAGATATATAACATTAGTATGTATCAGGCAGGTCACAGATATATAACATTAGTATGTATCAGGCAGGTCACAGATATATAACATTAGTATGACCCAGGTCACAGATATATAACATTAGTATGTATCAGGCAGGTCACAGATATATAACATTAGTATGTATCAGGCAGGTCACAGATATATAACATTAGTATGTATCAGGCAGGTCACAGATATATAACATTAGTATGTATCAGGCAGGTCACAGATATATAACATTAGTATGTATCAGGCAGGTCACAGGTATATAACATTAGTATGTATCAGGCAGGTCACAGATATATAACATTAGTATGTATCAGGCAGGTCACAGATATATAACATTAGTATGTATCAGGCAGGTCACAGGTATATAACATTAGTATGTATCAGGCAGGTCACAGGTATATAACATTAGGATGTATCAGGCAGGTCACAGATATATAACATTAGTATGTATCAGGCAGGTCACAGATATATAACATTAGTATGTATCAGGCAGGTTACAGATATATAACATTAGTATGTATCAGGCAGGTCACAGATATATAACATTAGTATGTATCAGGCAGGTTACAGATATATAACATTAGTATGTATCAGGCAGGTCACAGATATATAACATTAGTATGTATCAGGCAGGTTTCAGATATATAACATTAGTATGTATCAGGCAGGTCACAGATATATAACATTAGTATATATCAGGCAGGTCACAGATATATAACATTAGTATGTATCAGGCAGGTCACAGATATATAACATTAGTATGTATCAGGCAGGTCACAGATATATAACATTAGTATGTATCAGGCAGGTCACAGATATATAACATTAGTATGACACAGGTATCAGGCAGGTCACAGATATATAACATTAGTATGTATCAGGCAGGTCACAGATATATAACATTAGTATGACCCAGGTCACAGATATATAACATTAGTATGTATCAGGCAGGTCACAGATATATAACATTAGTATGTATCAGGCAGGTCACAGATATATAACATTAGTATGACACAGGTATCAGGCAGGTCACAGATATATAACATTAGTATGTATCAGGCAGGTCACAGATATATAACATTAGTATGACCCAGGTCACAGATATATAACATTAGTATGACCCAGGTATCAGGCAGGTCACAGATATATAACATTAGTATGTATCAGGCAGGTCACAGATATATAACATTAGTATGTCCCAGGCATCAGGCAGGTCACAGGTCTGGACAGATATATAACATTAGTATGATCCAGGCATCAGCCAGGTCACAGGTCTGGACAGATAAATAACATTAGTATGATCCAGGCATCAGCCAGGTCACAGGTCTGGACAGATATATAACATTAGTATGATCCTGGCATCAGCCAGGTCACAGGTCTGGACAGGTATATAACATTAGTATGTTCCAGGCATCAGCCAGGTTACAGGTCTGGACAGGTATATAACATTAGTATGACCCAGGTTACAGATATATAACATTAGTATGATCCAGACATCAGCCAGGTTACAGGTCTGGACAGATATATAACGTTAGTATGATCCAGGCATCAGCCAGGTCACAGGTCTGGACAGATATATAACATTAGTATGATCCAGGCATCAGCCAGGTCACAGGTCTGGACAGATATATAACATTAGTATGATCCAGGCATCAGCCAGGTCACAGGTCTGGACAGATATATAACATTAGTATGATCCTGGCATCAGCCAGGTCACAGGTCTGGACAGGTATATAACATTAGTATGTTCCAGGCATCAGCCAGGTTACAGGTCTGGACAGGTATATAACATTAGTATGACCCAGGTTACAGATATATAACATTAGTATGATCCAGACATCAGCCAGGTTACAGGTCTGGACATATATATAACATTAGTATGATCCAGGCATCAGCCAGGTCACAGGTCTGGACAGGTATATAACATTAGTATGTTCCAGGCATCAGGCAGGTCACAGGTCTGGACAGGTATATAACATTAGTATGTTCCAGGCATCAGGCAGGTCACAGGTCTGGACAGATATATAACATTAGTATGTCCCAGGCATCAGGCAGGTCACAGGTCTGGACAGATATATAACGTTAGTATGATCCAGGCATCAGCCAGGTCACAGGTCTGGACAGATATATAACATTAGAATGATCCAGGCATCAGCCAGGTCACAGGTCTGGACAGATATATAACATTAGTATGATCCTGGCATCAGCCAGGTCACAGGTCTGGACAGGTATATAACATTAGTATGATCCAGGCATCAGCCAGGTCACAGGTCTGGACAGGTATATAACATTAGTATGTTCCAGGCATCAGCCAGGTTACAGGTCTGGACAGGTATATAACATTAGTATGACCCAGGTTACAGATATATAACATTAGTATGATCCAGACATCAGCCAGGTTACAGGTCTGGACATATATATAACATTAGTATGATCCAGGCATCAGCCAGGTCACAGGTCTGGACAGGTATATAACATTAGTATGTTCCAGGCATCAGCCAGGTTACAGGTCTGAAAAGATATATAACATTAGTATGATCCAGACATCAAGCAGGTCACAGGTCTGGACAGGTATATAACATTAGTATGTATCAGGCAGGTCACAGGTATATAACATTAGTATGTATCAGGCAGGTCACACATATATATCATTAGTATGTATCAGGCAGATCACAGGTATATAACATTAGTATGTATCAGGCAGGTCACAGATATATAACATTAGTATGTATCAGGCAGGTCACAGATATATAACATTAGTATGTATCAGGCAGGTCACAGATATATAACATTAGTATGTATCAGGCAGGTCACAGGTATATAACATTAGTATGTATCAGGCAGGTCACAGATATATAACATTAGTATGTATCAGGCAGGTCACAGATATATAACATTAGTATGTATCAGGCAGGTCACAGGTATATAACATTAGTATGTATCAGGCAGGTCACAGGTATATAACATTAGGATGTATCAGGCAGGTCACAGATATATAACATTAGTATGTATCAGGCAGGTCACAGATATATAACATTAGTATGTATCAGGCAGGTTACAGATATATAACATTAGTATGTATCAGGCAGGTCACAGATATATAACATTAGTATGTATCAGGCAGGTTACAGATATATAACATTAGTATGTATCAGGCAGGTCACAGATATATAACATTAGTATGTATCAGGCAGGTTTCAGATATATAACATTAGTATGTATCAGGCAGGTCACAGATATATAACATTAGTATATATCAGGCAGGTCACAGATATATAACATTAGTATGTATCAGGCAGGTCACAGATATATAACATTAGTATGTATCAGGCAGGTCACAGATATATAACATTAGTATGTATCAGGCAGGTCACAGATATATAACATTAGTATGACACAGGTATCAGGCAGGTCACAGATATATAACATTAGTATGTATCAGGCAGGTCACAGATATATAACATTAGTATGACCCAGGTCACAGATATATAACATTAGTATGTATCAGGCAGGTCACAGATATATAACATTAGTATGACACAGGTATCAGGCAGGTCACAGATATATAACATTAGTATGTATCAGGCAGGTCACAGATATATAACATTAGTATGACCCAGGTCACAGATATATAACATTAGTATGACCCAGGTATCAGGCAGGTCACAGATATATAACATTAGTATGTATCAGGCAGGTCACAGATATATAACATTAGTATGTCCCAGGCATCAGGCAGGTCACAGGTCTGGACAGATATATAACATTAGTATGATCCAGGCATCAGCCAGGTCACAGGTCTGGACAGATATATAACATTAGTATGATCCAGGCATCAGCCAGGTCACAGGTCTGGACAGATATATAACATTAGTATGATCCTGGCATCAGCCAGGTCACAGGTCTGGACAGGTATATAACATTAGTATGTTCCAGGCATCAGCCAGGTTACAGGTCTGGACAGGTATATAACATTAGTATGACCCAGGTTACAGATATATAACATTAGTATGATCCAGACATCAGCCAGGTTACAGGTCTGGACAGATATATAACGTTAGTATGATCCAGGCATCAGCCAGGTCACAGGTCTGGACAGATATATAACATTAGTATGATCCAGGCATCAGCCAGGTCACAGGTCTGGACAGATATATAACATTAGTATGATCCAGGCATCAGCCAGGTCACAGGTCTGGACAGATATATAACATTAGTATGATCCTGGCATCAGCCAGGTCACAGGTCTGGACAGGTATATAACATTAGTATGTTCCAGGCATCAGCCAGGTTACAGGTCTGGACAGGTATATAACATTAGTATGACCCAGGTTACAGATATATAACATTAGTATGATCCAGACATCAGCCAGGTTACAGGTCTGGACATATATATAACATTAGTATGATCCAGGCATCAGCCAGGTCACAGGTCTGGACAGGTATATAACATTAGTATGTTCCAGGCATCAGCCAGGTTACAGGTCTGGAAAGATATATAACATTAGTATGATCCAGACATCAAGCAGGTCACAGGTCTGGACAGATATATAACATTAGTATGTATCAGGCAGGTCACAGATATATAACATTAGTATATATCAGGCAGGTCACAGATATATAACATTAGTATGACCCAGGTCACAGATATATAACATTAGTATGACCCAGGTATCAGGCAGGTCACAGATATATAACATTAGTATGAATCAGGCAGGTCACAGATATATAACATTAGTATGTATTAGGCAGGTCACAGATATATAACATTAGTATGTATCAGGCAGGTCACAGATATATAACATTAGTATGACCCAGGTATCAGGCAGGTCACAGATATATAACATTAGTATGTATCAGGCAGGTCACAGATATATAACATTAGTATGACCCAGGTCACAGATATATAACATTAGTATGACACAGGTATCAGGCAGGTCACAGATATATAACATTAGTATGTATCAGGCAGGTCACAGATATATAACATTAGTATGACCCAGGTATCAGGCAGGTCACAGATATATAACATTAGTATGTATCAGGCAGGTCACAGATATATAACATTAGTATGTATCAGGCAGGTCACAGATATATAACATTAGTATGTATCAGGCAGGTCACAGATATATAACATTAGTATGACCCAGGTATCAGGCAGGTCACAGATATATAACATTAGTATGTATCAGGCAGGTCACAGATATATAACATCAGTATATATCAGGCAGGTCACAAATATATAACATTAGTATGTATCAGGCAGGTCACAGATATATAACATTAGTATGACCCAGGTATCAGGCAGGTCACAGATATATAACATTAGTATGTATCAGGCAGGTCACAGATATATAACATTAGTATGTATCAGGCAGGTCACAGATATATAACATTAGTATGTATCAGGCAGGTCACAGATATATAACATTAGTATGACCCAGGTCACAGATATATAACATTAGTATGACCCAGGTATCAGGCAGGTCACAGATATATAACATTAGTATGTATCAGGCAGGTCACAGATATATAACATTAGTATGTATCAGGCAGGTCACAGATATATAACATTAGTATATATCAGGCAGGTCACAGATATATAACATTAGTATGTATCAGGCAGGTCACAGATATATAACATTAGTATGACCCAGGTCACAGATATATAACATTAGTATGACCCAGGTATCAGGCAGGTCACAGGTCACAGATATATAACATTAGTATGTATCAGGCAGGTCACAGATATATAACATTAGTATGTATCAGGCAGGTCACAGATATATAACATTAGTATGTATCAGGCAGGTCACAGATATATAACATTAGTATGTATCAGTCAGGTCACAGATATATAACATTAGTATGACCCAGGTCACAGATATATAACATTAGTATGACCCAGGTATCAGGCAGGTCACAGATATATAACATTAGTATGTATCAGGCAGGTCACAGATATATAACATTAGTATGTATCAGGCAGGTCACAGATATATAACATTAGTATGACCCAGGTATCAGGCAGGTCACAGATATATAACATTAGTATGTATCAGGCAGGTCACAGATATATAACATTAGTATGTATCAGGCAGGTCACAGATATATAACATTAGTATGTATCAGGCAGGTCACAGATATATAACATTAGTATGTATCAGGCAGGTCACAGATATATAACATTAGTATATATCAGGCAGGTCACAGATATATAATATTAGTATGTATCAGGCAGGTCACAGATATATAACATTAGTATGACCCAGGTATCAGGCAGGTCACAGATATATAACATTAGTATGTATCAGGCAGGTCACAGATATATAACATTAGTATGTATCAGGCAGGTCACAGATATATAACATTAGTATGTATCAGGCAGGTCACAGATATATAACATTAGTATGTATCAGGCAGGTCACAGATATATAACATTAGTATGACACAGGTATCAGGCAGGTCACAGATATATAACATTAGTATGTATCAGGCAGGTCACAGATATATAACATTAGTATGACCCAGGTCACAGATATATAACATTAGTATGTATCAGGCAGGTCACAGATATATAACATTAGTATGTATCAGGCAGGTCACAGATATATAACATTAGTATGTATCAGGCAGGTCACAGATATATAACATTAGTATGTATCAGGCAGGTCACAGATATATAACATTAGTATGTATCAGGCAGGTCACAGATATATAACATTAGTATGTATCAGGCAGGTCACAGATATATAACATTAGTATGTATCAGGCAGGTCACAGATATATAACATTAGTATATATCAGGCAGGTCACAGATATATAACATTAGTATATATCAGGCAGGTCACAGATATATAATATTAGTCACAGATATATAACATTAGTATGACCCAGGTCACAGATATATAACATTAGTATGTATCAGGCAGGTCACAGATATATAACATTAGTATGTATCAGGCAGGTCACAGATATATAACATTAGTATGTATCAGGCAGGTCACAGATATATAACATTAGTATGTATCAGGCAGGTCACAGATATATAACATTAGTATGTATCAGGCAGGTCACAGATATATAACATTAGTATGACACAGGTATCAGGCAGGTCACAGATATATAACATTAGTATGTATCAGGCAGGTCACAGATATATAACATTAGTATGACCCAGGTCACAGATATATAACATTAGTATGTATCAGGCAGGTCACAGATATATAACATTAGTATGTATCAGGCAGGTCACAGATATATAACATTAGTATGTATCAGGCAGGTCACAGATATATAACATTAGTATATATCAGGCAGGTCACAGATATATAACATTAGTATATATCAGGCAGGTCACAGATATATAATATTAGTCACAGATATATAACATTAGTATGACCCAGGTCACAGATATATAACATTAGTATGTATCAGGCAGGTCACAGATATATAACATTAGTATGTATCAGGCAGGTCACAGATATATAACATTAGTATGTATCAGGCAGGTCACAGATATATAACATTAGTATGTATCAGGCAGGTCACAGATATATAACATTAGTATGTATCAGGCAGGTCACAGATATATAACATTAGTATGTATCAGGCAGGTCACAGATATATAACATTAGTATGTATCAGGCAGGTCACAGATATATAACATTAGTATGTATCAGGCAGGTCACAGATATATAACATTAGTATGACCCAGGTCACAGATATATAACATTAGTATGACCCAGGTATCAGGCAGGTCACAGATATATAACATTAGTATGTATCAGGCAGGTCACAGATATATAACATTAGTATGTATCAGGCAGGTCACAGATATATAACATTAGTATGACCCAGGTCACAGATATATAACATTAGTATGACCCAGGTATCAGGCAGGTCACAGATATATAACATTAGTATGTATCAGGCAGGTCACAGATATATAACATTAGTATATATCAGGCAGGTCACAGATATATAACATTAGTATGACCCAGGTATCAGGCAGGTCACAGATATATAACATTAGTATGTATCAGGCAGGTCACAGATATATAACATTAGTATGACCCAGGTCACAGATATATAACATTAGTATGACCCAGGTATCAGGCAGGTCACAGATATATAACATTAGTATGTATCAGGCAGGTCACAGATATATAACATTAGTATATATCAGGCAGGTCACAGATATATAACATTAGTATGACCCAGGTCACAGATATATAACATTAGTATGACCCAGGTATCAGGCAGGTCACAGATATATAACATTAGTATGTATCAGGCAGGTCACAGATATATAACATTAGTATGTATCAGGCAGGTCACAGATATATAACATTAGTATATATCAGGCAGGTCACAGATATATAACATTAGTATGTATCAGGCAGGTGACAGATATATAACATTAGTATGACCCAGGTCACAGATATATAACATTAGTATGACCCAGGTATCAGGCAGGTCACAGATATATAACATTAGTATGTATCAGGCAGGTCACAGATATATAACATTAGTATGTATCAGGCAGGTCACAGATATATAACATTAGTATGACCCAGGTCACAGATATATAACATTAGTATGACCCAGGTATCAGGCAGGTCACAGATATATAACATTAGTATGTATAAGGCAGGTCACAGATATATAACATTAGTATGTATCAGGCAGGTCACAGATATATAACATTAGTATGACCCAGGTATCAGGCAGGTCACAGATATATAACATTAGTATGTATCAGGCAGGTCACAGATATATAACATTACTATGTATCAGGCAGGTCACAGATATATAACATTAGTATGTATCAGGCAGGTCACAGATATATAACATTAGTATGTATCAGGCAGGTCACAGATATATAACATTAGTATGACCCAGGTCACAGATATATAACATTAGTATGACCCAGGTATCAGGCAGGTCACAGATATATAACATTAGTATGTATCAGGCAGGTCACAGATATATAACATTAGTATGTATCAGGCAGGTCACAGATATATAACATTAGTATGACCCAGGTCACAGATATATAACATTAGTATGACCCAGGTATCAGGCAGGTCACAGATATATAACATTAGTATGTATCAGGCAGGTCACAGATATATAACATTAGTATATATCAGGCAGGTCACAGATATATAACATTAGTATGACCCAGGTATCAGGCAGGTCACAGATATATAACATTAGTATGTATCAGGCAGGTCACAGATATATAACATTAGTATGACCCAGGTCACAGATATATAACATTAGTATGACCCAGGTATCAGGCAGGTCACAGATATATAACATTAGTATGTATCAGGCAGGTCACAGATATATAACATTAGTATATATCAGGCAGGTCACAGATATATAACATTAGTATGACCCAGGTCACAGATATATAACATTAGTATGACCCAGGTATCAGGCAGGTCACAGATATATAACATTAGTATGTATCAGGCAGGTCACAGATATATAACATTAGTATGTATCAGGCAGGTCACAGATATATAACATTAGTATATATCAGGCAGGTCACAGATATATAACATTAGTATGTATCAGGCAGGTCACAGATATATAACATTAGTATGACCCAGGTCACAGATATATAACATTAGTATGACCCAGGTATCAGGCAGGTCACAGATATATAACATTAGTATGTATCAGGCAGGTCACAGATATATAACATTAGTATGTATCAGGCAGGTCACAGATATATAACATTAGTATGACCCAGGTCACAGATATATAACATTAGTATGACCCAGGTATCAGGCAGGTCACAGATATATAACATTAGTATGTATCAGGCAGGTCACAGATATATAACATTAGTATGTATCAGGCAGGTCACAGATATATAACATTAGTATGACCCAGGTATCAGGCAGGTCACAGATATATAACATTAGTATGTATCAGGCAGGTCACAGATATATAACATTACTATGTATCAGGCAGGTCACAGATATATAACATTACTATGTATCAGGCAGGTCACAGATATATAACATTAGTATGTATCAGGCAGGTCACAGATATATAACATTAGTATGTATCAGGCAGGTCACAGATATATAACATTAGTATGACCCAGGTCACAGATATATAACATTAGTATGACCCAGGTATCAGGCAGGTCACAGATATATAACATTAGTATGTATCAGGCAGGTCACAGATATATAACATTAGTATGTATCAGGCAGGTCACAGATATATAACATTAGTATGACCCAGGTCACAGATATATAACATTAGTATGACCCAGGTATCAGGCAGGTCACAGATATATAACATTAGTATGTATCAGGCAGGTCACAGATATATAACATTAGTATATATCAGGCAGGTCACAGATATATAACATTAGTATGTATCAGGCAGGTCACAGATATATAACATTAGTATGACCCAGGTCACAGATATATAACATTAGTATGACCCAGGTATCAGGCAGGTCACAGATATATAACATTAGTATGTATCAGGCAGGTCACAGATATATAACATTAGTATATATCAGGCAGGTCACAGATATATAACATTAGTATGACCCAGGTCACAGATATATAACATTAGTATGACCCAGGTATCAGGCAGGTCACAGATATATAACATTAGTATGTATCAGGCAGGTCACAGATATATAACATTAGTATGTATCAGGCAGGTCACAGATATATAACATTAGTATATATCAGGCAGGTCACAGATATATAACATTAGTATGTATCAGGCAGGTCACAGATATATAACATTAGTATGACCCAGGTCACAGATATATAACATTAGTATGACCCAGGTATCAGGCAGGTCACAGATATATAACATTAGTATGTATCAGGCAGGTCACAGATATATAACATTAGTATGTATCAGGCAGGTCACAGATATATAACATTAGTATGACCCAGGTCACAGATATATAACATTAGTATGACCCAGGTATCAGGCAGGTCATAGATATATAACATTAGTATGTATCAGGCAGGTCACAGATATATAACATTAGTATGTATCAGGCAGGTCACAGATATATAACATTAGTATGACCCAGGTATCAGGCAGGTCAAAGATATATAACATTAGTATGTATCAGGCAGGTCACATATATATAACATTACTATGTATCAGGCAGGTCACAGATATATAACATTAGTATGTATCAGGCAGGTCACAGATATATAACATTAGTATGTATCAGGCAGGTCACAGATATATAACATTAGTATATATCAGGCAGGTCACAGATATATAACATTAGTATATATCAGGCAGGTCACAGATATATAATATTAGTCACAGATATATAACATTAGTAGGTATCAGGCAGGTCACAGATATATAATATTAGTCACAGATATATAACATTAGTATGACCCAGGTCACAGATATATAACATTAGTATGTATCAGGCAGGTCACAGATATATAACATTAGTATGTATCAGGCAGGTCACAGATATATAACATTAGTATGACCCAGGTATCAAGCAGGTCACAGATATATAACATTAGTATGTATCAGGCAGGTCACAGATATATAACATTAGTATGACCCAGGTCACAGATATATAACATTAGTATGACCCAGGTATCAGGCAGGTCACAGATATATAACATTAGTATGTATCAGGCAGGTCACAGATATATAACATTAGTATGTATCAGGCAGGTCACAGATATATAACATTAGTATGTATCAGGCAGGTCACAGATATATAACATTAGTATGTATCAGGCAGGTCACAGATATATAACATTAGTATGTATCAGGCAGGTCACAGATATATAACATTAGTATGTATCAGGCAGGTCAAAGATATATAACATTAGTATGTATCAGGCAGGTCACAGATATATAACATTAGTATGACCCAGGTCACAGATATATAACATTAGTATGACCCAGGTATCAGGCAGGTCACAGATATATAACATTAGTATGTATCAGGCAGGTCACAGATATATAACATTAGTATGTATCAGGCAGGTCACAGATATATAATATTAGTATGACCCAGGTATCAGGCAGGTCACAGATATATAACATTAGTATGTATCAGGCAGGTCACAGATATATAACATTAGTATGACCCAGGTCACAGATATATAACATTAGTATGACCCAGGTATCAGGCAGGTCACAGATATATAACATTAGTATATATCAGGCAGGTCACAGATATATAACATTAGTATGTATCAGGCAGGTCACAGATATATAACATTAGTATATATCAGGCAGGTCACAGATATATAACATTAGTATGACCCAGGTCACAGATATATAACATTAGTATGACCCAGGTATCAGGCAGGTCACAAATATATAACATTAGTATATATCAGGCAGGTTACAGATATATAACATTAGTATGTATCAGGCAGGTCACAGATATATAACATTAGTATGTATCAGGCAGGTCACAGATATATAACATTAGTATGTATCAGGCAGGTCACAGATATATAACATTAGTATGTATCAGGCAGGTCACAGATATATAACATTAGTATGTATCAGGCAGGTCACAGATATATAACATTAGTATGTATCAGGCAGGTCACAGATATATAACATTAGTATGTATCAGGCAGGTCACAGATATATAACATTAGTATGTATCAGGCAGGTCACAGATATATAACATTAGTATGTATCAGGCAGGTCACAGATATATAACATTAATATATATTAGGCAGGTCACAGATATATAACATTAGTATGTATCAGGCAGGTCACAGATATATAACATTAGTATATATCAGGCAGGTCACAAATATATAACATTAGTATATATCAGGCAGGTCACAGATATATAACATTAGTATGTATCAGGCAGGTCACAGATATATAACATTAGTATATATCAGGCAGGTCACAGATATATAACATTAGTATGTATCAGGCAGGTCACAGATATATAACATTAGTATATATCAGGCAGGTCACAGATATATAACATTAGTATGTATCAGGCAGGTCACAGATATATAACATTAGTATGACCCAGGTCACAGATATATAACATTAGTATGACCCAGGTATCAGGCAGGTCACAGATATATAACATTAGTATGTATCAGGCAGGTCACAGATATATAACATTAGTATGTATCAGGCAGGTCACAGATATATAACATTAGTATGTATCAGGCAGGTCACAGATATATAACATTAGTATGTATCAGGCAGGTCACAGATATATAACATTAGTATGTATCAGGCAGGTCACAGATATATAACATTAGTATGTATCAGGCAGGTCACAGATATATAACATTAGTATGTATCAGGCAGGTCACAGATATATAACATTAGTATGTATCAGGCAGGTCACAGATATATAACATTAGTATATATCAGGCAGGTCACAGATATATAATATTAGTCACAGATATATAACATTAGTATGTATCAGGCAGGTCACAGATATATAATATTAGTATGTATCAGGCAGGTCACAGATATATAACATTAATATATATTAGGCAGGTCACAGATATATAACATTAGTATGTATCAGGCAGGTCACAGATATATAACATTAGTATATATCAGGCAGGTCACAAATATATAACATTAGTATATATCAGGCAGGTCACAGATATATAACATTAGTATGTATCAGGCAGGTCACAGATATATAACATTAGTATATATCAGGCAGGTCACAGATATATAACATTAGTATGTATCAGGCAGGTCACAGATATATAACATTAGTATATATCAGGCAGGTCACAGATATATAACATTAGTATGTATCAGGCAGGTCACAGATATATAACATTAGTATGACCCAGGTCACAGATATATAACATTAGTATGACCCAGGTATCAGGCAGGTCACAGATATATAACATTAGTATGTATCAGGCAGGTCACAGATATATAACATTAGTATGTATCAGGCAGGTCACAGATATATAACATTAGTATGTATCAGGCAGGTCACAGATATATAACATTAGTATGTATCAGGCAGGTCACAGATATATAACATTAGTATGTATCAGGCAGGTCACAGATATATAACATTAGTATGTATCAGGCAGGTCACAGATATATAACATTAGTATGTATCAGGCAGGTCACAGATATATAACATTAGTATGTATCAGGCAGGTCACAGATATATAACATTAGTATATATCAGGCAGGTCACAGATATATAATATTAGTCACAGATATATAACATTAGTATGTATCAGGCAGGTCACAGATATATATTATTAGTCACAGATATATAACATTAGTAGGTATCAGGCAGGTCACAGATATATAATATTAGTATGACCCAGGTATCAGGCAGGTCACAGATATATAACATTAGTCACAGATATATAACATTAGTATATATCAGGCAGGTCACAGATATATAACATTAGTCACAGATATATAACATTAGTATATATCAGGCAGGTCACAGATATATAATATTAGTCACAGATATATAACATTAGTATGTATCAGGCAGGTCACAGATATATAACATTAGTATGACCCAGGTCACAGATATAGAACATTAGTATGACCCAGGTCACAGATATATAACATTAGTATGACCCAGGTCACAGATATATAACATTAGTATGTATCAGGCAGGTCACAGATATATAACATTAGTATGTATCAGGCAGGTCACAGATATATAACATTAGT
Source organism: Mixophyes fleayi (assembly GCF_038048845.1). Lineage (NCBI taxonomy): Eukaryota > Metazoa > Chordata > Amphibia > Anura > Limnodynastidae > Mixophyes > Mixophyes fleayi. The sequence continues at coordinate 84,905,093 of NC_134413.1, read as the reverse complement.
ATGTATCAGGCAGGTCACAGATATATAACATTAGTATGTATCAGGCAGGTCACAGATATATAACATTAGTATGTATCAGGCAGGTCACAGATATATAACATTAGTATATATCAGGCAGGTCACAGATATATAATATTAGTCACAGATATATAACATTAGTATGTATCAGGCAGGTCACAGATATATAATATTAGTCACAGATATATAACATTAGTAAGTATCAGGCAGGTCACAGATATATAATATTAGTCACAGATATATAACATTAGTATGTATCAGGCAGGTCACAGATATATAATATTAGTCACAGATATATAACATTAGTAAGTATCAGGCAGGTCACAGATATATAATATTAGTCACAGATATATAATATTAGTATGACCCAGGTATCAGGCAGGTCACAGATATATAATATTAGTCACAGATATATAATATTAGTCACAGATATATAACATTAGTATGTATCAGGCAGGTCACAGATATATAATATTAGTCACAGATATATAACATTAGTAAGTATCAGGCAGCTCACAGATATATAATATTAGTCACAGATATATAACATTAGTATATATCAGGCAGGTCACAGATATATAATATTAGTCACAGATATATAACATTAGTAAGTATCAGGCAGGTCACAGAGATATAATATTAGTCACAGATATATAACATTAGTATGTATCAGGCAGGTCACAGATATATAACATTAGTATGACCCAGGTCACAGATATATAACATTAGTATGACCCAAGTCACAGATATATAACATTAGTATGACCCAGGTCACAGATATATAACATTAGTATATATCAGGCAGGTCACAGATATATAATATTAGTCACAGATATATAACATTAGTATGTATCAGGCAGGTCACAGATATATAATATTAGTCACAGATATATAACATTAGTAAGTATCAGGCAGGTCACAGAGATATAATATTAGTCACAGATATATAACATTAGTATGTATCAGGCAGGTCACAGATATATAACATTAGTATGACCCAGGTCACAGATATATAACATTAGTATGACCCAAGTCACAGATATATAACATTAGTATGACCCAGGTCACAGATATATAACATTAGTATATATCAGGCAGGTCACAGATATATAATATTAGTCACAGATATATAACATTAGTATGTATCAGGCAGGTCACAGATATATAACATTAGTATGTATCAGGCAGGTTACAGATATATAACATTAGTATGTATCAGGCAGGTCACAGATATATAACATTAGTATGTATCAGGCAGGTTTCAGATATATAACATTAGTATGTATCAGGCAGGTCACAGATATATAACATTAGTATGTATCAGGCAGGTCACAGATATATAACATTAGTATGTATCAGGCAGGTCACAGATATATAACATTAGTATGTATCAGGCAGGTCACAGATATATAACATTAGTATGTATCAGGCAGGTCACAGATATATAACATTAGTATGACACAGGTATCAGGCAGGTCACAGATATATAACATTAGTATGTATCAGGCAGGTCACAGATATATAACATTAGTATGTATCAGGCAGGTCACAGATATATAACATTAGTATGACACAGGTATCAGGCAGGTCACAGATATATAACATTAGTATGTATCAGGCAGGTCACAGATATATAACATTAGTATGACCCAGGTCACAGATATATAACATTAGTATGACCCAGGTATCAGGCAGGTCACAGATATATAACATTAGTATGTATCAGGCAGGTCACAGATATATAACATTAGTATGTCCCAGGCATCAGGCAGGTCACAGGTCTGGACAGATATATAACATTAGTATGATCCAGGCATCAGCCAGGTCACAGGTCTGGACAGATATATAACATTAGTATGATCCTGGCATCAGCCAGGTCACAGGTCTGGACAGGTATATAACATTAGTATGTTCCAGGCATCAGCCAGGTTACAGGTCTGGACAGGTATATAACATTAGTATGACCCAGGTTACAGATATATAACATTAGTATGATCCAGACATCAGCCAGGTTACAGGTCTGGACATATATATAACATTAGTATGATCCAGGCATCAGCCAGGTCAAAGGTCTGGACAGGTATATAACATTAGTATGTTCCAGGCATCAGCCAGGTTACAGGTCTGGAAAGATATATAACATTAGTATGATCCAGACATCAAGCAGGTCACAGGTCTGGACAGATATATAACATTAGTATGTATCAGGCAGGTCACAGATATATAACATTAGTATATATCAGGCAGGTCACAGATATATAACATTAGTATGACCCAGGTCACAGATATATAACATTAGTATGACCCAGGTATCAGGCAGGTCACAGATATATAACATTAGTATGAATCAGGCAGGTCACAGATATATAACATTAGTATGTATTAGGCAGGTCACAGATATATAACATTAGTATGTATCAGGCAGGTCACAGATATATAACATTAGTATGACCCAGGTATCAGGCAGGTCACAGATATATAACATTAGTATGTATCAGGCAGGTCACAGATATATAACATTAGTATGACCCAGGTCACAGATATATAACATTAGTATGACACAGGTATCAGGCAGGTCACAGATATATAACATTAGTATGTATCAGGCAGGTCACAGATATATAACATTAGTATGACCCAGGTATCAGGCAGGTCACAGATATATAACATTAGTATGTATCAGGCAGGTCACAGATATATAACATTAGTATGTATCAGGCAGGTCACAGATATATAACATTAGTATGTATCAGGCAGGTCACAGATATATAACATTAGTATGACCCAGGTATCAGGCAGGTCACAGATATATAACATTAGTATGTATCAGGCAGGTCACAGATATATAACATCAGTATATATCAGGCAGGTCACAAATATATAACATTAGTATGTATCAGGCAGGTCACAGATATATAACATTAGTATGACCCAGGTATCAGGCAGGTCACAGATATATAACATTAGTATGTATCAGGCAGGTCACAGATATATAACATTAGTATGTATCAGGCAGGTCACAGATATATAACATTAGTATGTATCAGGCAGGTCACAGATATATAACATTAGTATGACCCAGGTCACAGATATATAACATTAGTATGACCCAGGTATCAGGCAGGTCACAGATATATAACATTAGTATGTATCAGGCAGGTCACAGATATATAACATTAGTATGTATCAGGCAGGTCACAGATATATAACATTAGTATATATCAGGCAGGTCACAGATATATAACATTAGTATGTATCAGGCAGGTCACAGATATATAACATTAGTATGACCCAGGTCACAGATATATAACATTAGTATGACCCAGGTATCAGGCAGGTCACAGGTCACAGATATATAACATTAGTATGTATCAGGCAGGTCACAGATATATAACATTAGTATGTATCAGGCAGGTCACAGATATATAACATTAGTATGTATCAGGCAGGTCACAGATATATAACATTAGTATGACCCAGGTCACAGATATATAACATTAGTATGACCCAGGTATCAGGCAGGTCACAGATATATAACATTAGTATGTATCAGGCAGGTCACAGATATATAACATTAGTATGTATCAGGCAGGTCACAGATATATAACATTAGTATGACCCAGGTATCAGGCAGGTCACAGATATCTAACATTAGTATGTATCAGGCAGGTCACAGATATATAACATTAGTATGTATCAGGCAGGTCACAGATATATAACATTAGTATGTATCAGGCAGGTCACAGATATATAACATTAGTATGTATCAGGCAGGTCACAGATATATAACATTAGCATGTATCAGGCAGGTCACAGATATATAACATTAGTATGTATCAGGCAGGTCACAGATATATAACATTAGTATGTATCAGGCAGGTCACAGATATATAACATTAGTATGTATCAGGCAGGTCACAGATATATAACATTAGTATATATCAGGCAGGTCACAGATATATAACATTAGTATGTATCAGGCAGGTCACAGATATATAACATTAGTATATATCAGGCAGGTCACAGATATATAACATTAGTATGTATCAGGCAGGTCACAGATATATAACATTAGTATGTATCAGGCAGGTCACAGATATATAACATTAGTATATATCAGGCAGGTCACAGATATTCAACATTAGTATGTATCAGGCAGGTCACAGATATATAACATTAGTATATATCAGGCAGGTCACAGATATATAACATTAGTATGTATCAGGCAGGTCACAGATATATAACATTAGTATATATCAGGCAGGTCACAGATATATAACATTAGTATGTATCAGGCAGGTCACAGATATATAACATTAGTATGACCCAGGTCACAGATATATAACATTAGTATGACCCAGGTATCAGGCAGGTCACAGATATATAACATTAGTATGTATCAGGCAGGTCACAGATATATAACATTAGTATGTATCAGGCAGGTCACAGATATATAACATTAGTATGTATCAGGCAGGTCACAGATATATAACATTAGTATGTATCAGGCAGGTCACAGATATATAACATTAGTATGTATCAGGCAGGTCACAGATATATAATATTAGTCACAGATATATAACATTAGTATATATCAGGCAGGTCACAGATATATAACATTAGTCACAGATATATAACATTAGTATATATCAGGCAGGTCACAGATATATATTAGTCACAGATATATAACATTAGTATATATCAGGCAGGTCACAGATATATAATATTAGTCACAGATATATAACATTAGTATGTATCAGGCAGGTCACAGATATATAACATTAGTATGTATCAGGCAGGTCACAGATATATAACATTAGTATGACCCAGGTCACAGATATATAACATTAGTATGACCCAGGTCACAGATATATAACATTAGTATGACCCAGGTCACAGATATATAACATTAGTATATATCAGGCAGGTCACAGATATATAATATTAGTCACAGATATATAACATTAGTAAGTATCAGGCAGGTCACAGATATATAATATTAGTCAGATATATAACATTAGTATATATCAGGCAGGTCACAGATATATAATATTAGTCACAGATATATAACATTAGTAAGTATCAGGCAGGTCACAGATATATAATATTAGTCACAGATATATAACATTAGTAGGTATAAGGCAGGTCACAGATATATAATATTAGTATGACCCAGGTATCAGGCAGGTCACAGATATAGAACATTAGTCACAGATATATAACATTAGTATATATCAGGCAGGTCACAGATATATAATATTAGTCACAGATATATAACATTAGTATATATCAGGCAGGTCACAGATATATAACATTAGTCACAGATATATAACATTAGTATATATCAGGCAGGTCACAGATATATAATATTAGTCACAGATATATAACATTAGTATATATCAGGCAGGTCACAGATATATAATATTAGTCACAGATATATAACATTAGTATATATCAGGCAGTTCACAGATATATAATATTAGTCACAGATATATAACATTAGTATGTATCAGGCAGGTCACAGATATATAACATTAGTATGTTTTAGGCAGGTCACAGATATATAACATTAGTATGACCCAGGTCACAGATATATAACATTAGTATGACCCAGGTCACAGATATATAACATTAGTATATATCAGGCAGGTCACAGATATATAATATTAGTCACATATATATAACATTAGTAAGTATCAGGCAGGTCACAGATATATAATATTAGTCACAGATATATAACATTAGTAAGTATCAGGCAGGTCACAGATATATAATATTAGTCACAGATATATAATATTAGTATGACCCAGGTATCAGGCAGGTCACAGATATATAACATTAGTATGTATCAGGCAGGACACAGATATATAACATTAGTATGTATCAGGCAGGTCACAGATATATAACATTAGTATGTATCAGGCAGGTCACAGATATATAACATTAGTATGTATCAGGCAGGTCACAGATATATAACATTAGTATGTTTTAGGCAGGTCACAGATATATAACATTAGTATGACCCAGGTCACAGATATATAACATTAGTATGACCCAGGTCACAGATATATAACATTAGTATGACCCAGGTCACAGATATATAACATTAGTATATATCAGGCAGGTCACAGATATATAATATTAGTCACAGATATATAACATTAGTAAGTATCAGGCAGGTCACAGATATATAATATTAGTCACAGATATATAACATTAGTATATATCAGGCAGGTCACAGATATATAATATTAGTCACAGATATATAACATTAGTATATATCAGGCAGGTCACAGATATATAATATTAGTCACAGATATATAACATTAGTATGTATCAGGCAGGTCACAGATATATAACATTAGTATGTATCAGGCAGGTCACAGATATATAACATTAGTATGTATCAGGCAGGTCACAGATATATAACATTAGTATGTATCAGGCAGGTCACAGATATATAACATTAGTATATATCAGGCAGGTCACAGATATATAACATTAGTATGTATCAGGCAGGTCACAGATATATAACATTAGTATGTATCAGGCAGGTCACAGATATATAACATTAGTATGTATCAGGCAGGTCACAGATATATAACATTAGTATGACCCAGGTATCAGGCAGGTCACAGATATATAACATTAGTATGACCCAGGTATCAGGCAGGTCACAGATATATAATATTAGTCACAGATATATAACATTAGTATATATCAGGCAGGTCACAGATATATAATATTAGTCACAGATATATAACATTAGTATATATCAGGCAGGTCACAGATATATAATATTAGTCACAGATATATAACATTAGTATGTATCAGGCAGGTCACAGATATATAACATTAGTATGTATCAGGCAGGTCACAGATATATAACATTAGTATGACCCAGGTATCAGGCAGGTCACAGATATATAACATTAGTATGTATCAGGCAGGTCACAGATATATAACATTAGTATGTATCAGGCAGGTCACAGATATATAACATTAGTATGTATCAGGCAGGTCACAGATATATAACATTAGTATATATCAGGCAGGTCACAGATATATAACATTAGTATGTATCAGGCAGGTCACAGATATATAACATTAGTATGTATCAGGCAGGTCACAGATATATAACATTAGTATGTATCAGGCAGGTCACAGATATATAACATTAGTATGTATCAGGCAGGTCACAGATATATAACATTAGTATATATCAGGCAGGTCACAGATATATAACATTAGTATGTATCAGGCAGGTCACAGATATATAACATTAGTATGTATCAGGCAGGTCACAGATATATAACATTAGTATGTATCAGGCAGGTCACAGATATATAACATTAGTATGACCCAGGTATCAGGCAGGTCACAGATATATAACATTAGTATGTATCAGGCAGGTCACAGATATATAACATTAGTATGTATCAGGCAGGTCACAGATATATAACATTAGTATGTATCAGGCAGGTCACAGATATATAACATTAGTATGTATCAGGCAGGTCACAGATATATAACATTAGTATATATCAGGCAGGTCACAGATATATAACATTAGTATGTATCAGGCAGGTCACAGATGTATAACATTAGTATGACCCAGGTCACAGATATATAACATTAGTATGTATCAGGTAGGTCACAGATATATAACATTAGTATGTATCAGGCAGGTCACAGATATATAACATTAGTATATATCAGGCAGGTCACAGATATATAACATTAGTATGACCCAGGTATCAGGCAGGTCACAGATATATAACATTAGTATGTATCAGGCAGGTCACAGATATATAACATTAGTATGTATCAGGCAGGTCACAGATATATAACATTAGTATGTATCAGGCAGGTCACAGATATATAACATTAGTATGTATCAGGCAGGTCACAGATATATAACATTAGTATGTATCAGGCAGGTCACAGATATATAACATTAGTATGTATCAGGCAGGTCACAGATATATAACATTAGCATGTATCAGGCAGGTCACAGATATATAACATTAGTATGTATCAGGCAGGTCACAGATATATAACATTAGTATGTATCAGGCAGGTCACAGATATATAACATTAGTATATATCAGGCAGGTCACAGATATATAACATTAGTATGTATCAGGCAGGTCACAGATATATAACATTAGTATATATCAGGCAGGTCACAGATATATAACATTAGTATATATCAGGCAGGTCACAGATATATAACATTAGTATGTATCAGGCAGGTCACAGATATATAACATTAGTATATATCAGGCAGGTCACAGATATATAACATTAGTATGTATCAGGCAGGTCACAGATATATAACATTAGTATATATCAGGCAGGTCACAGATATATAACATTAGTATGTATCAGGCAGGTCACAGATATATAACATTAGTATATATCAGGCAGGTCACAGATATATAACATTAGTATGTATCAGGCAGGTCACAGATATATAACATTAGTATGACCCAGGTCACAGATATATAACATTAGTATGACCCAGGTATCAGGCAGGTCACAGATATATAACATTAGTATGTATCAGGCAGGTCACAGATATATAACATTAGTATGTATCAGGCAGGTCACAGATATATAACATTAGTATGTATCAGGCAGGTCACAGATATATAACATTAGTATGTATCAGGCAGGTCACAGATATATAACATTAGTATGTATCAGGCAGGTCACAGATATATAACATTAGTATGTATCAGGCAGGTCACAGATATATAACATTAGTATGTATCAGGCAGGTCACAGATATATAACATTAGTATGTATCAGGCAGGTCACAGATATATAACATTAGTATGTATCAGGCAGGTCACAGATATATAACATTAGTATATATCAGGCAGGTCACAGATATATAATATTAGTCACAGATATATAACATTAGTATGTATCAGGCAGGTCACAGATATATAATATTAGTCACAGATATATAACATTAGTAGGTATCAGGCAGGTCACAGATATATAATATTAGTATGACCCAGGTATCAGGCAGGTCACAGATATATAACATTAGTCACAGATATATAACATTAGTATATATCAGGCAGGTCACAGATATATAATATTAGTCACAGATATATAACATTAGTATATATCAGGCAGGTCACAGATATATAACATTAGTCACAGATATATAACATTAGTATATATCAGGCAGGTCACAGATATATAATATTAGTCACAGATATATAACATTAGTATATATCAGGCAGGTCACAGATATATAATATTAGTCACAGATATATAACATTAGTATGTATCAGGCAGGTCACAGATATATAACATTAGTATGTATCAGGCAGGTCACAGATATATAACATTAGTATGACCCAGGTCACAGATATATAACATTAGTATGACCCAGGTCACAGATATATAACATTAGTATGACCCAGGTCACAGATATATAACATTAGTCACAGATATATAACATTAGTATATATCAGGCAGGTCACAGATATATAATTTTAGTCACAGATATATAACATTAGTAAGTATCAGGCAGGTCACAGATATATAATATTAGTCAGATATATAACATTAGTATATATCAGGCAGGTCACAGATATATAATATTAGTCACAGATATATAACATTAGTAAGTATCAGGCAGGTCACAGATATATAATATTAGTCACAGATATATAACATTAGTAAGTATCAGGCAGGTCACAGATATATAATATTAGTCACAGATATATAACATTAGTATGTATCAGGCAGGTCACAGATATATAACATTAGTATGTTTTAGGCAGGTCACAGATATATAACATTAGTATGACCCAGGTCACAGATATATAACATTAGTATGACCCAGGTCACAGATATATAACATTAGTATATATCAGGCAGGTCACAGATATATAATATTAGTCACAGATATATAACATTAGTAAGTATCAGGCAGGTCACAGATATATAACATTAGTATGTATCAGGCAGGTCACAGATGTATAACATTAGTATGACCCAGGTATCAGGCAGGTCACAGATATATAACATTAGTATGTATCAGGCAGGTCACAGATATATAACATTAGTATGTATCAGGCAGGTCACAGATATATAACATTAGTATGACCCAGGTATCAGGCAGGTCACAGATATATAACATTAGTATGTATCAGGCAGGTCACAGATATATAACATTAGTATGTATCAGGCAGGTCACAGATATATAACATTAGTATGTATCAGGCAGGTCACAGATATATAACATTAGTATATATCAGGCAGGTCACAGATATATAACATTAGTATGTATCAGGCAGGTCAGAGATATATAACATTAGTATGTATCAGGCAGGTCACAGATATATAACATTAGTATGTATCAGGCAGGTCACAGATATATAACATTAGTATGTATCAGGCAGGTCACAGATATATAACATTAGTATATATCAGGCAGGTCACAGATATATAACATTAGTATGTATCAGGCAGGTCACAGATATATAACATTAGTATGTATCAGGCAGGTCACAGATATATAACATTAGTATGTATCAGGCAGGTCACAGATATATAACATTAGTATGTATCAGGCAGGTCACAGATATATAACATTAGTATGACCCAGGTATCAGGCAGGTCACAGATATATAACATTAGTATGTATCAGGCAGGTCACAGATATATAACATTAGTATGCATCAGGCAGGTCACAGATATATAACATTAGTATGTATCAGGCAGGTCACAGATATATAACATTAGTATATATCAGGCAGGTCACAGATATATAACATTAGTATGTATCAGGCAGGTCACAGATGTATAACATTAGTATGACCCAGGTCACAGATATATAACATTAGTATGTATCAGGTAGGTCACAGATATATAACATTAGTATGTATCAGGCAGGTCACAGATATATAACATTAGTATGTATCAGGCAGGTCACAGATATATAACATTAGTATGTATCAGGCAGGTCACAGATATATAACATTAGTATGTATCAGGCAGGTCACAGATATATAACATTAGTATGTATCAGGCAGGTCACAGATATATAACATTAGTATGTATCAGGCAGGTCACAGATATATAACATTAGTATGTATCAGGCAGGTCACAGATATATAACATTAGTATGTATCAGGCAGGTCACAGATATATAACATTAGTATGTATCAGGCAGGTCACAGATATATAACATTAGTATGTATCAGGCAGGTCACAGATATATAACATTAGTATGTATCAGGCAGGTCACAGATATATAACATTAGTATATATCAGGCAGGTCACAGATATATAACATTAGTATGTATCAGGCAGGTCACAGATATATAACATTAGTATATATCAGGCAGGTCACAGATATATAACATTAGTATGACCCAGGTATCAGGCAGGTCACAGATATATAACATTAGTATATATCAGGCAGGTCACAGATATATAATATTAGTCACAGATATATAACATTAGTATATATCAGGCAGGTCACAGATATATAATATTAGTCACAGATATATAACATTAGTATGTATCAGGCAGGTCACAGATATATAATATTAGTATGACCCAGGTATCAGGCAGGTCACAGATATATAATATTAGTCACAGATATATAATAATATGAAGTACAGAGAAACTGTTGTCATTATTATAAACATTTGCGGGAAGTCTCCGCCCTCTGTACTCACCTGATGACTGACAGCTGCAGCCACCAATCCCGTCAGGTCTCTATGACCCACCTGTTCCTCTACCTGAAACTTCGGTGACTGACAGATGCCTGTAGCCAATCAGAGAGCGGGAGAAGTCCAAATCTGACCAATCGGCACGGGAGAACAGACAAGGTGAGGTAGGTTCAGGTGCGGCTGTCTGACGTCACAGGGCGTGGTCTCAGAACCTGTTGTTTGTTCTCAGAGAGAGTCTGACCGAAACCAGAGAGACATGGCCGGGAGCTGGGGTGTGCTGGGCCTGAGCCTGTACCTGTACTGGGGTGTGCTGGGGGTCCTCTATCTGTGTAAGTATATGTACTAGTACCTCTACTGGGGTGTGCTGGGGGTGCTGAGCCTCTATATGTGTAAGTATCTGTACTGGGGGTCCTCTACCTGTGTAAGTATATGTACTAGTACCTCTACTGGGGTGTGCTGGGGGTCCTCGGGGTCCTCTATCTGTGTAAGTATATGTACTAGTACCTCTACTGGGGTGTGCTGGGGGTCCTCGGGGTCCTCTATCTGTGTAAGTATATGTACTAGTACCTCTACTGGGGTGTGCTGGGGGTCCTCGGGGTCCTCTATCTGTGTAAGTATATGTGCTGGGACCTGTGCTGGGGGTGCTGAGCCTCTACCTCTACCTGTGTGAGTATATGGGGGAGGGGGATATACCTGTACTGGGGGTGCTCAGCCTCTACCTGTGTGAGTATATGGGGGAGGGGGATATACCTGTACTGGGGGTGCTCAGCCTCTACCTGTGTGAGTATATGGGGGAGGGGGATATACCTGTACTGGGGGTGCTGAGCCTCTACCTCTACCTGTGTGAGTATATGGGGGAGGGGGATATACCTGTACTGGGGGTGCTCAGCCTCTACCTGTGTGAGTATATGGGGGAGGGGGATATACCTGTACTGGGGGTGCTCAGCCTCTACCTGTGTGAGTATATGGGGGAGGGGGATATACCTGTACTGGGGGTGCTCAGCCTCTACCTGTGTGAGTATATGGGGGAGGGGGATATATCTGTACTGGGGGTGCTCAGCCTCTACCTGTGTGAGTATATGGGGGAGGGGGATATACCTGTACTGGGGGTGCTCAGCCTCTACCTGTGTGAGTATATGGGGAGGGGGATATATCTGTACTGGGGGTCCTCTACCTGTGTGAGTATATGGGGGAGGGGGATATATCTGTGCTGGGGGTGCTGAGCCTCTACCTGTGTGAGTATATGGGGGAGGGGGATATATCTGTACTGGGGGTGCTCAGCCTCTACCTGTGTGAGTATATGGGGAGGAGGATATATCTGTACTGGGGGTACTCAGTCTCTACCTGTGTGAGTATATGGGGAGGGAGATATATCTGTACTGGGGGTGCTCAGCCTCTACCTGTGTGAGTATATGGGGGAGGGGGATATATCTGTGCTGGGGGTGCTGAGCCTCTACCTGTGTGAGTATATGGTGGAGGGGGATATACCTGTACTGGGGGTCCTCTACCTGTGTAAGTATATGGGGGAGGGGGCTATAGCTGTACTGGGGGTGCTCAGCCTCTACCTGTGTGAGTATATGGGGAGGGGGATATACCTGTACTGGGGGTCCTCTACCTATGTGAGAATATGGGGGAGGGGGCTATAGCTGTACTGGGGGTCCTCTACCTGTGTAAGTATATGGGGAGGGGGATATATCTGTGCTGGGGGTGCTGAGCCTCTACCTGTGTGAGTATATGGTGGAGGGGGATATACCTGTACTGGGGGTCCTCTACCTGTGTAAGTATATGGGAAGGGGGATATATCTGTGCTGGGGGTGCTGAGCCTCTACCTGTGTGAGTATATGGTGGAGGGGGATATACCTGTACTGGGGGTCCTCTACCTGTGTAAGTATATGGGGGAGGGGGCTATAGCTGTACTGGGGGTGCTCAGCCTCTACCTGTGTGAGTATATGGGGGAGGGGGATATACCTGTACTGGGGGTGCTCAGCCTCTACCTGTGTGAGTATATGGGGGAGGGGGATATACCTGTACTGGGGGTGCTCAGCCTCTATCTGTGTGAGTATATGGGGGAGGGGGATATATCTGTACTGGGGGTACTCCGCCTCTATCTGTGTGAGTATATGGGGAGGGGGATATACCTGTACTGGGGGTCCTCTACCTATGTGAGAATATGGGGGAGGGGGCTATAGCTGTACTGGGGGTCCTCTACCTGTGTAAGTATATGGGGAGGGGGATATATCTGTGCTGGGGGTGCTGAGCCTCTACCTGTGTGAGTATATGGTGGAGGGGGATATACCTGTACTGGGGGTCCTCTACCTGTGTAAGTATATGGGGGAGGGGGATATACCTGTACTGGGGGTCCTCTACCTATGTGAGAATATGGGGGAGGGGGCTATAGTTGTACTGGGGGTCCTCTACCTGTGTAAGTATATGGGGAGGGGGATATATCTGTGCTGGGGGTGCTGAGCCTCTACCTGTGTGAGTATATGGTGGAGGGGGATATACCTGTACTGGGGGTCCTCTACCTGTGTAAGTATATGGGGGAGGGGGCTATAGCTGTACTGGGGGTGCTCAGCCTCTACCTGTGTGAGTATATGGGGGAGGGGGATATACCTGTACTGGGGGTGCTCAGCCTCTACCTGTGTGAGTATATGGGGGAGGGGGATATACCTGTACTGGGGGTGCTCAGCCTCTACCTGTGTGAGTATATGGGGGAGGGGGATATAGCTGTACTGGGGGTGCTGAGCCTCTACCTGTGTGAGTATATGGGGGAGGGGGATATACCTGTACTGGGGGTGCTCAGCCTCTATCTGTGTGAGTATATGGGGGAGGGGGATATACCTGTACTGGGGGTACTCAGCCTCTATCTGTGTGAGTATATGGGGGAGGGGGATATATCTGTACTGGGGGTGCTGAGCCTCTACCTGTGTGAGTATATGGGGGAGGGGGATATATCTGTACTGGGGGTCCTCTACCTATGTAAGAATATGGGGGAGGGGGCTATAGCTGTACTGGGTGTGCTTAGCCTCTACCTGTGAGAGTGTCTGCTGGGGATTATACTTGCAATGGGAGTAGTTGTTGTCTCCACGTGTGTGTATATGTGTATGGGGGGGGGGGGGGTGTTATATCTGTGTTCAAGGTTCTTCATGCTCTCCCTGAGTAAGAAATGTTTGTGTAGTTGTAAATATATTTTAGCTGTTAGAGCATCTTCTATCCCTTGCCAATAGTCCATTACATATTGCTGCAATTTCTGTTGACTTCTGCACAGTACAACTTCTCTTCTGTGAGCAGTTTCAGTATCTGTTCTTCATGTGTAGGTAACTGCATAGAACTATTTTTCTGTATACTGTGATTCTCGTCTGTTCTACACAGTGCCACCACTGACTGTTCTTATGATAATACAAGCACATTGGGAAATAATGTTTAGTCACTGTATTGGTGGCTGTAGTTCCTAGGGGGAAGGGTCCCACAATCTCTACATGATAATGCTCCTTAATACTGCAAGCCTGGCCATCCTGTGACTCATTGTAACACATTGTGCTTTGACAGCTGTCTGTTGGCAGAGCATGCTGGGGCTTGTAGTTTCACAACTCCTGGAGAGCCACAAGTTGACCAGCTCCACTCGCCCTATCACTATCCAGAATTGAAGGGGTCTGTCATTTGTCATGGGGCTCCTTATTATCCCGCCCTGGATCATTCTTTGGCTCGTGCTGTCATGTGACTATTGAATTTCTCGGATGGTACTGCTACTTGTGTTGTGAGAACTGATTGCGTGGTTGTGGTGACAATTTTGCTATTTGAGGGTGAGGGGGCTCTTCTATGAAATATTTATGAGTGGACATCTCTTCTATTGATTCTATGATGCCTGGCCTCCTGTATGGTTTGCTGTAGCTAATAGACACTACTATGCTACCATAGGTCTGTTTAGCTATTTTGTGTTGCCTATCTGTTTGCAGCCAAGATGCTGGCAGCTTGGTGATGATGTCACAGGGATGAGCCACAGATTGTTGCTTGGCAGCTTCTGTGTCTTCCTCTGGGTTGGATGTTGCTGTAGTAGTTGCTGATGACTGTTGTCTAGCAGCTTGGATCTGTTCCACTGGGTGATGTTGGTGGCAGCTTGATTCTGAGTGATGGGCTTCACAAACCCCATCTGCATACCTTGGTCAAGGTTATGTCTAGGACCACATTTGTTGTTAGCTCCCCAGGTGAAGACATATCCTCGCCAGGGAGTCTATTAGCCCCTGTAACTGTGGCATTGTGACTCTACAATAGCAGTAGGAGCAACAAGGTGGGTGCTCACCACAGTGGGCACCTGAGTCTCCTTTCTTCTCATTGCTTAGGTTTCATTTGAACCAGCTGCAGTCACTTAGTTCCTCATCACCCTCCACTGGGACTGCTCCCTGGCTAAACTCCCCTGATCAGGTGTTCAAGCCGAGCTCCAGGACTTGGATTAGGGACCACAAGTCTGGGATGCTTGAGTTGTAGGACGGATCATCCTCATGTGCTGGGCAGCACAGTGCCCAAGGGGTTAGCACTTCTGCCTTACAGCACTGGGGTCATGAATTCAATGGCCGTATCTGTGAGGAGATTTTATGTTGCGTGGATTTCCTCCAGGTGCTCCGGTTTCCTCCCACACTCCAAAAACATACTGGTAGGTTAATTGGCTGCTAACAAATTGACCCTAGTCTGTCTGTGTGTGTGTATGTTTGGGAATTTAGACTGTAAGCCTCAGTGGAGCAAGGACTGATGTGAGTTCTCTGTACAGTGCTGCGGGATTAGTGGCGCTATATAAATGGTGATGTGATCCATAACACTGTAATCTCTTAAGTGCTTTTTGATAACTAGCAGGGATAGAGCAGGGAGTTGGCTGGCTTAGAAGCACCCAGTTGAGTGGGTACTTTCTTGTTGAGTGGGTGTGCAGCAGAGGTGATGTTCTCCTGCTCATGCAGTCCATGGTTGGCTTTTCTGCCAGTGGTCTGAAATCCACATTTTGGACTGCCAATCAGGCAGCTGCTTCCAATGTAGAACATCCCATGTCCAACACACATTCCTTTAATTCCATTGACATTATTCTCCACAAATGAAGTATATTGCCTCGTCCTGTGGGTCTGTATGGAGCATCCACTCGCTTCACCATGAACTGCCACAGCTTGTTGGCAATTTACCCTTGGGTGATCTCTTGGGTGCTGTGGCTGCACAAAACGTTTGCCTGTAGATCTCTGGGGTAAAAGCTTGGTGTTTTAGGAAGGCCCTTTATACTACTATAGTGCTCTGGGGTCGCTCCATGAAGGGCCTCCACTGCATGGACTTACAGTTTGGGGGCCAATATTTGCCTATTTCCTCTTGGGTAAACCATGGATTTTAGTTGTTTGAGATGACCTGTAAAGTATTATGTTTTTATTTATAAAGAACTGACATTATGTAGCGCTGTATATTGAGGGAATCTTAACAGGGCACACAGCTTCATACAATGAAATGAAACAGAAGGTAAAGATGGCCCGACCCAAATAAGCTTACGATCTAAGAGGTGTGAGGTACACCTGATATATGAGAGAGGGGAGTAATCCGTGCATTGTAGCTATGGATTGCCAGCTATACCCATAATAAAACAGTCATTGGCATCTGGTTTTTCTGTGCAGCTTCCAGTTGGGGCGATGAGAGATGGCAGAAGCCGGAGAGACCGTACACTGACGGCAACCATGACCGTCTTTCACAAGTTATCATGGTCCTAGAGGAGGCTTTAGCACTCTTGTGGTTATCTATGTGATCGGAATAGCATTGTGTAGCCTGGTGTCTTCCTTTAGTGTCCTGCTCACTCCAGGAAATAAAACCACAGTTGTTCCCCA